>NW_010390056.1:20668-20881 GCF_000710305.1 Buceros rhinoceros silvestris | reverse complement strand
GGCGCGCCGCTCGCGTACGGGGGTAGGAGGTGACTTGGGGCGGAGGGAAGGAGGAATCCGCTGCCAAAGTCGCCGCGCGTCGGTGGCTGCCCAGGTGCGGTCTGTGCCTGGAAAACATGACAAAGTCAAACCGAGCCTCCCAGAAGTGTTACGCAAACCTGTCATACATACAGCCTCAAGGTCAGGATTCGTTCTGGAGGGTGCCGCAGCGGT
>NW_010390056.1:13503-20537 GCF_000710305.1 Buceros rhinoceros silvestris | reverse complement strand
CGGTTCAGGGGACTGTGCGCAAGCTGGAAAACTCTGTTTTCGAGGAATTCTGTTTGTCAAGTCGCTGTATCGTTAAAAACAGACCCAGTTTTCTTGCTGATATAAGAGCAGAACTGCACGGACTTCGGCAGGTGAATAGCAGAGGTCGCCGAGTAGTGCAGATGTTCAGCTCACGGGAACGAGCGAACAAATCTTAAAACAAGAATTGAAGAGCTCCGTAGTCTCTTGGACTGTTGTGTTAGCTGCAAGCTGATGAGGAGTGCGAGTTCTTAGCGAGCAGAGAAAAGAATTATCAGAGGGAGCAGGTCTGGTGGGTATTCTGCTCTGTGAAGCTCTGCGATGATGTTAGTTCCAGACTCTCTCTTGGCAGACTGTCACAGTCTCTGTGACATGAACGTAAACTTGCATCCCCTGTACTTTGGGTTATACCCATGGCTTTTCTGTTACCAGGAGTGAGCACATCAGATAGATTAATCCCTTTACTGCATCAGCTTTTTGACTGTACAAAGACTATTGCTATGTTGCCCTTAATCTTCTTAGACCAAATAATCCTTTTCTTTTTTTAAAAAAAATTTTTTTTTCCTCATAGGTCATGTTTTGTAGCATTACTAGAATACAGATTTTGTAGCTTCCCCTGGACTTTCTAGATGTTTTCTATCAGAAGTTCAGTGCCTAAAACTAGCCACATTATTTTAACTAAGTGTTAGGTTTTCTTTATGCCTTGGGTCTGTACATTCACATAAACATGTTGGCATTGTGGCTGTGTTTTTTGCAACAGCATATTTTTATTGACATTTGTTCAGCCCGAGAACCACTATCACTCCCAGTTGCTCTGTTCCAGACCTCCTCTAGAAGGGAGTGCGTTACCACCGTGTCTCTTACAGTACTTGATGAAAGACATTCTCTCTAGTGTCACAATATCTGAAAAGTCAAACTAGCTCTATGTAAGACATTTACATAGGATGTTACAACATAGGTAGCACTGCAGTTGGGATACCTCCCAACTCTGTTTTAAAACTCTTGCCAGAAAGAATTCCTGGGGCGCATAAGGTGCTTTGTGCTGTATTAACAGCAGTCAGTTCTGCATTATAAATAACAACATGAGGGAAAGTGGTCCCTGGCTGACAACTCTTTACAAGCTTCCAGCACATATACACAGGTGGAACTATGGAGCCACTGGTACAGCCCTGTTGTTTCAGTTTATTTCATGATATGGATCCAGCTCGTGGCTGTGCTGGGTTAACTGTGATAGTAATAATAATTACATTTTTTTTGATCTAGCAAATCAATGTTCGAAAGCACTTCTTTGTGTATTTGCCTTTAAGCTGTGTACTTCTAGGACTAATCTGGCAGTCCAGCATGCCCTCACAATGACTTTGATTTAAAAGGCAATGAGCTCAAATTGGTAAAGAATTTTTGAAAATCGTGATATTTATATTCTGATATACGTGGTTGGACTCGATGATCTTGAAGTCTTTTTTCCAACTTAAGTGATTCTATGATTTTCTAAGAATTTGGGCAGTATTAATACAGCATTGCTGTTGTCATCAGGCTTCTTTGTTCATTTAACAGTTATCTATACATTATTCTGTCAGACAGATTTCTTCAACTAGAAGCCCATGAACCAAACATGGGCAGTGCAGCCTCTCAGCAGCACTTAAAGGAATGGCATGCCTACTCTTGACTACTGCAGGTCAAAGTAAAGCATGGAGAACTGACCACTTTTGACAAGCTTTTCTCTTTGTCTTGAGGCTGAAGTGCGCAGGCTGGACACATAATCTTGCTGTGTATTACAGCTGGAGTAAAACCTCTGCGTAGGGTTAGTCAGGGCCCATGGGCACTGCTCAGGACTCGGTCATCAGCACAGCTTGAACCAGGGCCCTTGCCGTTTCAGCTGGAAGTCAGAGCCTGGAGAAGAAGTAGTTGTACCACTACACGGAATCTGCTTCCACAGCCCTGAGTGGGAGCATAGATAGGGAGGAACCTGCTGGTGAAAAGCGTTGGGCAGGGTAGCCCAACTTGAAGGTCACTGTCCTGGCTCCGTCTCTGTCTGACTGATCTTGTGCCAAGAGTCCAGAGAGCTCATTCTCACTTGCTTTGAAAGGAAATCTCTGAGAAGCCCAGCCTGTCTGGGAGAGCCGGTAAACATCCCTACTAAGCCAATCAAGACTGCCCACAGACCTCTCTCTTCTATGATATTTGGCCTCCTTAAATTAGCTGACGAAGCATATCCTTCACACCTGGTTTCAGCAGTGTACCACTGAGCAATAAGAACTTTCTTCTGAGGATATTTGCCAAAGCATCCTCTAAAGCCCCTCAAACACTATGGTTCTAGTTTTTGATGGAGATGCTTGTATTGCTAAAATACAAATATAAATTGTTGTCACCCCCAGTTTTCCAGAGAAAGAACAGGGACAAAGGCACTGAGATGCAATACTGGCATAAAAGAGAAGCGCTCAAAATGAGCAGATGCTTTTGAAAGCTGAAACTTAAGACTTTCATGTACGTATGCATAACAAAAATATAGTTATAAGCTCTGCTGACTTAAGTGGGAAGAAAGACTGTATCTGCTGATGTTCCTGACAGTACTGACTGTCTTACGAGTGCAGTCTACTAAAGTAATATAACTCTTAAATGTGACCTGTGGTTAGAAAAACTTCCCCTTCTTTCCCTTCTCCTCTTTCCTTTATAGCTCTTTAATGTAGAAATGTTCGTAACTTAAAAACCAGAGTTACATATTTTTCAGTGTCTTGAGGGGAATCATTTAGTACATTGGCTAATCGTAATGTAACCTGCAAGATGCAAGTCGCTTTCTTCACTGCAGTGCAATTTACAGTTACAAAGAAAAACTTGGCTAATACTTAATTAACCAAGAGCTGGGTTACTCTGTGCTGTGGTTAGGAAACGCAGATTCCTACTATTTCAAGAGGAAGAAAAATAATGACACGCAGATGAGGAATAATTTATTTGTTCTGCATCGACTAGTGAAGCAAAATTCCAGCTGTGATCATGCAGTCTAAATTCCTTTATTAACAACAGCTGAACAAAATATCTAACAAGAAAGGTGTGGCCTGTGTCAGTAGCATAAACACTGTCTAGAATATGTGGCATGTAGTTGTAAAGCAACAAGTTGTTATAAATTCATTGCAAGATGTATTGTTTATTTAGCCAAGTATATTTGTTGTTCTTGTTTATCTAAGTATTATTTATCCAGAGATAATATGGTTATTACTTATCAGCTAAAAATACATGAGTGTTTACAATTGCAGAGTGAAAACATCATGCTAACTGCTAGGTAAGAGCAAGGTGTTTTTAAACTGTTGTTGTAACTAAAAATCAGTAAAATGTGTACTATCCTGTACACATTTACTTTTCCCTTTACAGGCTGATTTTTACAGCTGCTTTTTCCCTTTACAGGCTTTTCATTGTTTCCCTAGCGTCATGATATTCTGGGGGTACACTAGACTTCTTGGCATATGGTCGTGGGGCTGATTCTTCTGATCAGCAAGGGAAATAATTTGCAGCCTTGAAAATCATGTTGCAAATGCTGGCTTCATCTCCATTGAGATGACATGGTGTGTGCTGTCTTGTCTCCTGATGTGGTTTTTCTTTAGTTTTACTTTTTTTTTTCTCAGGGAGGGGATATTACAGTTTTAAAACTTGCCTAAGTGCTTTTTCACTCCTTTTGAAGATTATTCCAGATTATTTAGAAGGCTAAGGGCTTTGTAAGTCTGGTTGCAGTGTCAGTATACTGATTAACTGCTGTTTCTCAGCACAAATAATGTAATACTCTAATAGTTTAGTGATTGTATTGACGTGCAGAGAGAAAAATTTTCTCCTGTTGTATTTGGCATATTGAGTTTACTAATACAAACACTACAGAGGGAGTAGTAACTGCAAACATTACTACACAACAAAATGTAACAATATGATAATGTGAAATGCCCACACTTTGGTTAATATAGCCTCAAGGCGTGAAGAGAGCCTTTAATGTATTTTGTAGAGGCTCTCTGTATCTGATTTGTATTTCTGTTCTGCAGCTACCTACTCTGTGTGCTGCAAGTGAAAACTAGATGACCATTGATATGTCAAGAGTAGCAAGTTATATGTGAAGACACTGTTTAGCTGCTCTAAGTGCAACTGGTTTGAATCTTTCTTTAAAGAACTAAAAGGAAGCAAATCTCTCTCATGAGGAAATCACTTCTTAAATAGATCAGATGGAGTCAGAAAGCAAATAAAAGATGTGCTGCAATCCGAAGTGGTCAAACAGACTTGTCTTCTATCTTGTTAGCGATAAGGCTCTTACAAGGTAAGCTAATTATCTCTGGTGTTTAAATTACAGCGTACACTTGATCAGAGGATTAAAAGATGAAGAATGTGAAGAAAAGTGGAGGTGATCTCACAGAGTGTTCATGCCAAATTAAACCTTGCTATTTAAGACTCTTGCACTGGTGTCTTACAAGGCAGACCAAAATTTTCTTGAAAGCATTAGATACTCTTCCTTTCTTACTTCCAATACAGAACAATCTAAAACTAACCACACCCCCCTCGCTTCCCCCAGTATCTTGCTATTTTTTTGCCTGTGCAGGAAAAACAGGTTTTAGTTCCCAGCTGCTATTTCTGTTTTCTGTGTTCATAGAGAGCTGGGTGTGTACTTAGCAGTGGGTTCAGTTCGAATGGCTCTTTTACATAAGGCAATGTTGAAATTTACCTACAATTAGGAACTTCCTTTTTGAGGCCAGTGGGTGGTATAATGTATTTGCTGTAGGCTAGTAACTTGAGCTAATTTTAGCACACACTTGAAGCAGAACTCATTTATTTCTTGGTATACAATTAAAAGTATCATCACTTTAACATCAGACATATTATCTCTTGTGTCTCTTTGCTAGAGGGATCAATTAGGAAAGCAGGCCAATTCCCATATAAAGGTACATTTGATTTTTTTTTGCAAACACTGAAGCTTAAATGACTGCTTGTGTCCTGAAGACAAATAGAACGCCTGTGTCCATCTCTTTCAAAACTGCTAAATTGTGTTGCCTAATTATGTCTTACTGTTGTGTGACTGAGGTCATGTGCGTGCCAAACTTGGATCAAGTAAGACACAGGTTTCATTTAGTAAGGCCTTCCTGCAGAGAGCATTTAAGTAAGAAGAAGGATTCCAAAGGTAATGTAATGCATCAAATGGCCATCATGTGAGTCCTCTGTCATGACCCTTCGAGATCAGAGCTTTTCAGCTGCCTCTCCTAAGAGGGCCTTTAAAATCCTCTCCAGTGGAAATAACGCATTTGGTTTGTTAATGATTTGCAGCCAGTAAAATTCATGCTGGAGCTGAGGTGGAGGGCCCAGCCCTGAAAGCCTTTTGGGTCTGAAGTTTATGTGGATGTTGGCATGAGCCCTGGTGCTTTGAGAGCTGATCCTTGGCTTAAGGCTCAAGAATCTGGCCCCTGCTGTATCTTCCAGAGTTTAAAAAAGGAAGTTGTTTTTCTTCCTTCTGTTTGCATTATAATTATGTTATTTGCTTCAACAAAGATGTCAATTCGCTTCAGACTTTTGCTTCTTAATGAAGCTATTTATTCTTTCCTTATTTTTCTGTTGCTATTTTCAATTTTCTTTATGCATACGTTTCTAATGCAGTCATTTGCTTGTGCATAAAGCTAGCAGTAAAAGTGAAGAAGGGAACAAAAGGGGAGAATGCAAATACTAAATACACTTCAGTTACAGACAACCGTAAATAAAAATGTATTAACATAACAACTAAAACGCAACTTCTCTTACTGAAACATCAGTAAGCATAAAAAAGTCTTATCTTTCTTTGCAGGTTGGTGAAAGGTCATTTGAATTAGTTCCAGTTTATGTACCATTGTTCCATTACACCATCATCTTCCATGTTATAAGTCAGAACGTTCAATAGCAACCACAGATTTTGTACATAAGAGCTGAAGAATAAAGCGCGCACACACACACACACAAAACCCCCAAACCCTGAATGGGAAAGGAATGAAAAATGGCTGATTACATTCTCCTCAAAACTCTTATTAATTTTTTTTCATTTTCTTCATTGTTCTGCTATAAAACGTTTGCAACAATTTTAACTTACTTTCCCTGATACTGATTTTCATGCATCAACAAATTGTTGAAAGCAGCTTCTGCCATTTCTGCGTAGTGCATGATAATTTTTTCAGACAGAATTGACTTGCTCTCATGCTCTCTCTAGAAAGAGTGATCAACAGCCACTATTTAAGAATTTGCATCAGGCACTTTAACATTCTAGCTGTGGCTTTGCCATGGTTTCTGAGGTCTTGACATCGAACTCTAGTAACCTCAGTATAGAACTGATCATACAAACAAATTAGCTAGGTGTTGTAGCAATCAATCTCTAAACCATGTTTGTTTCTGTACTGCTGCTACCACTAATTCTACAATGGGAAATTATTTAAAGAAGCAATAGTTGTTGTTTGAAAATACCAGAAAAGTGAAGAAATCTGGCTGAGAATCCAAGTGGGATCATTGCAACATCTGGAATTGCCGTGTGGGCAGGAATCACTTCTTGCTAATCATCTAATTTGTGTCCCCTGTTCTGAGCAGTTAAAACCACCGTCTCTTCTCCTAAATGGAAAGACCGTAAGACAGAAAAAAAATTAATCAGAATTGTCTGGGTGATCTTTGTGGATCCCATCCTACTTCCTTCCTAATGCTTACGAGAATGCTAGTAGCTAAGACAGGTGAGTCTAAGCAGGGGTTCTGTATGTATGTATGTACCTAGGTCACTCTGCAAGTAATGCCTATTTATTTCCACAGAAACTACAACAGACACCAAGAGCACAACAACACTCTTTGATAGTGCAAATTCTCAGCCACAAAACACTGTTTTCGACACGGTCCCCACCCCTGGCTGTGCATTTTCCCCAGTGATGAACAAGAGCCTGTGTGTTGCGCTCATTTAAAAACCTGCACCAGCGGAGGGGACCCGCTGTTGCTGTTACCATGGCTGACACGCACCACCCACCACCTCCATGTGCCAACACTCACTGGTT
>NW_010390056.1:0-13365 GCF_000710305.1 Buceros rhinoceros silvestris | reverse complement strand
AGCAGGGTCGATCAGTGTCAGGGGTGCAACTTTTTCTGCATGGAGGAATCCAGTGACACCCCTTTGCTCCACACGCTCGTCCATGTCAGCCGGCGTGTTGTCAGAGTGCCCCTCTGCTGCTGTCTGTCACACGGCACCAAAATCTAACGGGATGTTGGTGGGAAGGTTCGACCTCTACTGCCAGACCACCAAGATCCGCCTCTGATGCCGTGGGCATCACTGGTTGGCCAAGGCTGGCTAGTCATGGGACAGACTCTCTGATTAGCCCTCTCCCTTTCCTAGAAAAAAGACTTAAAAAAAGAGATAATAAGAAAAGAAAGTTTATGGGACCTCTGTGGAGTGAGGAAACTAAAACAGCTTTGATAACAATAGGAATATATTATGTACAGAAGAGAAGAGATTAACAGGTTTATATTGGATCAGAACCGGTGCAGTGAGTTGTGGGGCAGGGGGAGGTGCACCCAAACCGCAGTTAAGGAAAAGCGGCAGTGAAGTCTACCAGGCTGTTCAGGTGGCAGTAGAGCATGTGGCAGCGGTGGCAGCATATGGCGCAGCAGAGCTGAGAGTGACAGCAGCAGCAACAGCAGCGGCAGTGGTGGCCCAAGCGCAGGGCAGGGCTCTGGCAAAGTGATGGCAGCAGTGTGGCAGCCGGACCACGTGGAGTGGCAGGGTGGTGTGAATTGTCACGGAGCTGTGGTAGTGAGGTGGTGGCAGCACCGAGCAGCAGGAAGAAAAGGGATGCGGTGCCTCCTGAGCACCGTTTTTAATGAAGCCCCAGGGCCTGGCAAAAATGTCACAGCCGGTGAGATGAGCTGGTGTCATGGGAGGAATACACCACTGACTGTTAGATGTGTCCATCAAGGATAAACTAAACCTGTTTATCTCGAACCAGGACAATGGCCCAACATAATAAAATAGGAGGCATTACTTTTGGAGCGGCACTCTTATTTATATATGTATGTATGCATGTATTTATCAAAATGAGTGTATGAAATGGCTTTTGATCAGCTTAGTCTGTGGGCATATTTATTCTATTGTAAAAACGTCTTCTTTAGAAGTATGGTCCACTTGGGATGTGCATGTGCAATTATTCCTTTTCTCCATAATACGTTTTTCACATGAGCAGGGTGTTGCAATACTTCTGTGGCCTGTGTATCTGTGTCACTTCTGGCAGTGACTTCTGAATAGAAGCATTAATAAGACACTTATAAAAATAATATTTTTAATTATTTTTCCTTGTATAACTTCGCAGCTGTATTCTAACTAGATCATTGTAATTCAGCCTCTGTTTCCAACAGCATAAGGAGCTTGTTCACACTTGAAAGTTAATTCTGATTAAAGTAGATGCAAATTTAATTTCTGTAGCTATTGCTGAGTAACTACATGTGTGGATGTGCTTATTTGAACTCTGCTTATCTAAAATAACTTTCAGATAATGAGACTAAATCAGAATAAGGGATAATTCTGCAGAAAAAGACACGTAAAAACATTAAGTTGTTCAGAATATCTATATATCATATTGTGGACAAGCTGTGAGAAGTCTTTCAGTGTGGTACTATTCTAGCTTTCTATGGGAATTTCAGGTGATAAAATTTTCTGAAGTCTCTTTGTTGTTTTCTCTGATGTTACTTAGATAGGAGAGCTTTCATTTCATTTGAAATTGAACTAAGGGGACTGCTTTCTTTGAAGCAAATTGATGGTAATCATCTACAGTAAGTTACTTACGGGATTCCAGTTTCAGAGTCAACAGCTGACTTGCTGTGATGAATGATGTGTGGACAAGTCTTAGCATAAAGAGTTTGGTACTATCTGTCTGCAGTTTACCACACAAATATAAGTATTATAATAAAACAAAAGGGGTCATTTCTTCCTCCTGTTCTAAAGAGTTAGAGTCCTAGTAAAAATTTTCCACCTAAAGGTGAAAAGCTGTCTGTTATAAGTGTAAAAATTCCATTTTCCTGGTTGCACCACCTCTTTCTGTGTACTGTTGAGGCATTTGCAGGATCTAGACGGCGGTTTACTTCTAAACCACAAAATTCAAGCCTACATTTTTGCGGGGTATACTAGAACTTGCACTGAAGGACTTGTAGAAAATAGATGGAAGGAATGCGTAAATAGTTCATCATGAGTGTGGAAGTCAACCTGAAAAGACAAGCTTTCACTAAAAACTTACTTGTTCTGCTTCTGTAACACGCAGAAGATTGAAAATAATACTCATGTACCTAGAAGTTCAAATTCAGCTTAAAAAGGTCCCCAAATGTGCCACCCTTGAAAAGATTCTGGGTCAAGAGCTACTTTTGTTTGAAACTGGCAATACTGAAGTTACCACTGGTGACTTTTTTGTAATGCTTCCAGTGAATGCTGCAATGTTTAGCCTGTCCCCTGTCAAATTAACAGTGCATGGCCTGTACTTCCTCTCAGGGCTGAGCGAAATAAAAGCATTTTCCTATTGAAGCTGTGGCATGACCTTGTGCCTCCCTCTCCGAGCACTTATCGACACATGGGCTTCTAAACGTATGTACAAATACTGCACAGCAGTTTAAGACAAGAGGCGAATGAGTGTACAGTATCAAACAAAAACTCAGTGGAAATTTAGGATGACAGAAAGCAATTGCGAAAACGTGATTTAGCCAGGACTCCAGGGTTAACCTTGTTCACAGTGCAGGGGAGATCTCCGAGGACTGGAAATACTTCAGATACAGGTTTAATGCTGCATCTGGAAGACAGTGGTTCCAACGATTCAGTCTGACACCATGCCAGCATGTTGTTTACTACAACCTCAGGGGTAAGGATACTACCTATGGAGTCACTAGTGTTAATGCCTGCTATGTACCTGGAAACAGAAGCTATTTAGCAGTCACTTGTAACCTTAGAAAGGAGAAACCATACCGTGTATGTTTGGTACAACTTACACTTGATAATTTTTCAGATTTCACAGTCTTTCAGAGGATTTGTGTTTGCAGCAGCACTTACAGGAAACAAGAATTTGTGAAACTCTAAAGTCATGGCTGAGACAAATCCGTATCTTTGGGTGTGCAGGAATAGATGGTGGGGGATCCACCTCTCACGTACCCCTCATACGAATATTTCTCCATTGCAGGCTGCATGAGCCTCTTCCTTCACTGAATATTGTAAGAGCATCCCTAGCCTGTGGGATTCCACTGGGGACCTGCTGAGCTGGCAACACAAGCAAAACAACCATGATTTGGGTAACTCGGGCTGTACACATAATGTTTTCTTTCTGCCAATCTCTTCTTCTTTCACGTTTTTCTCTGCCTCAGTGTAGTTTATGTATGTGTCACAGTCCCTTTGGGGAAGTTCCTGCCCTGGCAAATGTTCTCCATGAACCACAGTCACGGGAACGTCCTTATCCAGGTGGTAATCTTCCATAAGCCGTAGCCCCTCAGGGTTGTCCCTACTAAAGTGCATGTCACTTGCAGGCCACAGTCTGTCCCTTCAGAGCATCCCCACTGTGGTTTGCAGTCCGTTCAGAGGTGCACCTCCTGTGGCATGGAGCACCTCTGAACAGCACATCTCCATCTGTGACCTCAGAGATGTTCCCATCCACGTGTCTGTTTCTCCTCTCCCAGCAGTAGCCATTCCTTCTTAAACACATCTGAACAGAGGCACCATGTGGTTGGTTGAAGTTTTTGTGTGTGGTATGGGGTCCACTCCGGTTTCAGAGCCAGCTGGAAGCAGCCAATGGATTACTGCAAGGCACCCTCACAGCCCCTGGCTACAGAGAAGTAAAGGAGTAGGTTATGCATCTACTCAAAAATTAACAGAGCTCCCAACTGTTTTAATTAGGGAAAAGGATGATATAAACAGAGCAAAGAACATCCAGGACAGCTAGATAACAACCCGATGTTCCTTTCAATTATTTTAGTGAGTCATTTGGTTTTGAATTTTGGGGTTTTTTTGGGGGGTGTGTGTTTGTGTTGTTTTTCTGTATTATGTTGTTTCTAACCTTTGCACAAGCATTCAGCAAGATACTGAACAGTTTCTCTCCATCCCTCCTACCTTATGAACACTTTCCAAAGCCATAGTAGCCACAGTTTTGCTGAATATGTTCTGGGAAAAGCATGGTCATGTTGCAGCCAGTTTCTCTGCCACTGTGCCACTTTGAGCATGGAAGGGTGAAGAAGCAAGGAACAGCTCTGATAAGCCAAATGGAAAACATAATATAGAGATGTGAAGTAGTAAATGCATTTCTAGCTAAGAACTTCCTCTGGTGAAATACAGTGTGATGTATTTCACATATCTCAAATTAAAATAGAATTACATCTAATACCTTGGTGTCAAGATACCTTAAAGTGTCTAAAATCTATATCTGCCCTCAAGTTTAACAGCTTGAGTTCATCTTTTAAAGTATTACAGCTCCTTAGAGATCCTGGCTTCCTCTTCAGACAGAGCAGAACTTACTCTGGAACCAAGTATGTTCACCTGGATACTCAGCTGTTGTCTGCTTCCTTGGTTAATTGTAGCTCAGGTGCTCATGTCTTTTGCCAGTCTATTTGTCAGATAATCCCCAGCTCAGTTTTGTGCAAGTTCCCTCTGCAACAAAAATGAAATTTAGGTTGCGACTACCTCTTCAAGGAAGAGTCCTCAGACGATATATTTGTCCAATAATGAGATAAATTTAGATTGGGATTTGCTGATCATTTGGAGAAGACATCCTCTGAGAGCACGGGGATACAAAAGCAGAACAGAGTAGATCCTATTTCTATTGCCTAAGATGAATATTATCTGAATCCTGGTTCTTCCAAGCCACAAGCAACCCTGTCAGAAAAACAATTTTAAAAGACTCTAACTCACTTTTGAGATAGTAAGTGGAATCTGCAGAAGGTGTTCTGGCTGTACTGCTGACTGATACTTTAGCTGTGGTATTTTTCAGAAAATGGAAGGGAAAAGTGAGATATGCTAATGACAACTGTATGTTCTTATGTATACAGTCTTTTCAGTCACATAAATAATTGGCTGTCACATCACCTACTTGCTATCTCCTACTTAAAGTTTCCTGACACTTTAGTGCTGTGGTTTTCTGAAATCTAATGCAAATATATTTAAAACACAAGAATGAGGTTACAAAGCATTGTGGCTTACAGGGAATTTCCATATACCACCCTTTTAATGAAGCTTCCTATCCATTTCCTTTACAATTCAATTGATCAGACCAGCCTTTGACATGATATTCTGGTACTTGGCAACTTCTCCTTTTTCCTAAATCAAAATTAGCCTGTGGCTGTCGTAACCATTTGGATGTGGAAATCTTATTTTCTGTCCTCCAAGACTATGAAAAATAGTCCACTTTGGAAAAACGGTCTCCTTGAAATACAGAAGAAAGAAAAGGAATAAAGCTACAGAATAATCTTGCGCATATTACATGCCATATCCCTGTCACTTCCCCGACTCTTTACACATCCGCTCTGAATTAGTTTAAATGGTCATTAGCATTCCACATAGTGCAGCGTATAATAGGGATTGCAGTGCTGATTCTAGGCAAGTGGCAATGTGAACTTCAGGGGGTTGTTTAATATTCATTGTACACGGTTTGAAAAAACACGGAACACGTTTTCCAGACTTCACTGTGTATCTGTGCATCGTTGCATGTGTATTTGTGGGCCCTGGTGGCCACTGAAAAACTGTTCCAAATCTGCTCTCAGCTGCACTGTTAAAAATCTGGATAAATGCCATTCTTTTAAAAACAGAGATACCCTATTTACACCTCTGTAGCGGAAGGCAGATCAGGCCCACTGTGTGTTTCTGGCAGCTGAGGTTGGCTGATGGTCTGTGCTTAATGATATTTCAGGCCCGTAGGAGTGTCTATGTAACAGTCTTAATCAAATTTGGTGATTTTACATAAACACATTGCACTAAGATTCTAATGAAGAAATAAAAAAGTGAAAGAATTGAATGTCAGCCCCCTCTGATTTCAAAAACGATCTTTTGGTAGAGCTTCCTGGTGGCTAATCTTCCATGTTCTTCTACGGGTGCCTGCTCCTCCAAGGCTTCTCTCATTCCGTGGTCAAAGCCTTAGATCCTCATGGATTCTCTGAGCTGTAATGCTGAGTTTCTGGGTAAGAGTTTTGCACGGTAGCTTATCAGTGTGCTTAAAGTTCTTAATCTGAGATGCACAAGAATGTTACTGGGATAAGTGATTTTTTTGTTTGTTTGTTCCTGTATATCTATAGTCAGTAGAAATGATGCTAATAAAGCATGTATGAACCAAGATTCTTTACTTCATGGTCCTTGTCGCTTAGAAGCAGGAGATTTATGAACTGACTCTAAATGTGGACAAAAATTTTACACCAGCTACCACTGATAACAAGTTCACTGTACAAGTATAGTGCATCATGTTTATAAGAGGTGCTTTGTGAATATGGCAGAGGTTTATTGTTTTTAGTTACAACTTTTGGAATTACGGGCATATATTGAATCACCTTTACACAGTGACTGGAAAAATAATGTAAGATATTTCTCTAACCTCTACCACCACAGTTTGTAAGAATTGACATTTATAACACTTCATTCTGCCTCACTGACAATACCTGAGACTGTACTTGTTTTTTCAGTGATGCTGGTAACAAATTTACTCAGTTAATTTTTTTCCTAGCTGCCAACACAACCTAGGATCTGAATTTTTTCCTAACTTCATTAGCCCCATCTTGCTTTGTAGCAATGATAATCTTAATGGAAGTATACAAAAAAGAAGGTTCTTTGACTGCCTCTTTGTGACAAAGGTTAAGGAAAAAAACTAATAAAAATTTGTGTGAAAGTATGTGATAGAAGATGTAATTGATCTGTATAGAATTGAAAATGGTGTAGTTTAGGCTAGGAGTTTGATGAAATTTAGATACAGTTAATGTATTTTCCACAAGTACATGTCACTACTAGCATTCACTCCTGGCATTTCACTTTGTGGTTCTGATTCTTCTTTCTTAGATGAAAGCAATTGAATAAACACTCAGTAACTGTCTGTGATACTAAGTGTGCTCTGCAAGCCCTTCTTCACACCCATTGCTCAAGTACAGCTTTACGTCAGCCTAAATCTGTGGTTCTGCTTCTGCTTACTGAACAGTGATGCTCATGTTGTTTCCACCAACATATAGTGACACACCTGTGACATCCCTTCCTGACACCCCTGATGGCATCACCTTGCAGCAATGAATGACTGCTTTTATCCCCTTCACGGGTGGTAGTCTACTAAAAAGACCACAACCACAAATTAATCTGTTTAGTGCTTTAGGCTGAGCAGTGCATACATTCTGTGTGGCACTGACACAAAGTAGGTGTCTTTATCTAACATTGAAGGTGTCACTGAGTGACCTTGAAGCCATCTTTCATGTTGCAATGGATGTGTCTTTGCTCCTTTCTTCTCACACTGCAGCCACATTGACTTGCTCAGCCAGGTGACCATGCTGTCTGCCTAGAAACCCGTTTGCCTCATGTCCACATGGTGATGACTTTCATCCTCCCTCTCACATTAGCTGTCTTGACCACACAGTGTGTGCCCATCAGCTTTGTTGGGCTTCAGCTTTCATCAGCTCTTCAGCAAACTGTTGATTTAGGTGAAGTATTATGAAACCTATATGAGAATAGCCTTTTCTTCGACAAAAAAAAAAAAAAAAGTACAAAAGAAGATACAATCTCTTGTATGTTGCTGTCTTTGGCATGCATATAGCTTACCAGCTGTCCCAGTTGAAAAATTTAAGGAATGATAATGCTAGAGAGGGGACTGGACTTTTTTACTTCATAGTGAAAAGGATTTAGGGGCTAGCACTAGCTGACTCAGGAGAAAAAAGATTGGGAGATTGCAGTTTGCAGGTTCTTTAATACTGTGTCAGGAGGACAAATACTCGCTTCATATGTGAGTCAGCTCTGTAGAAAGAATTAAAGAAACTAAAATTGTAGTGCAATACTTAAAATTGAGCTGAATGATGTGAATAATCAGAGACCAAGCAAGTAAAAGGCCACAAAAGGATTGAGAACCAGAAGGGCTATATCTTTTATTTCTTTGGTGTTATGGTGATGTGAGTCATCCCTCTGGCTTTCTTTATTTGGTATTCATTAATCACTCCACAAATAACTCCCTGACTCATCCAAGCTTGGAGGTAAACATCTCGTATTTGAAAGAAATATCATGTTTGGGAAAGTCGCCAAACCAACAATATCGTAAAATGTCTGTGTCTGCAAATTGCTAGGTCTTAAGTAGGAGAGCTTCAGTTTTCCCCCACTGGCCCGCTCTTCTTCAAACCTGCCCTAAAGAATAATCCTCTCCGAGCACGATGAATGTTCAGTCACCTTGCATGTTGAGTGTCATCTTAAACGTGAAACAGGGCATTTTAGCAGTCATGTACATCTCGTAAAATGGGACAGACAAGGGTATTTATTTATTTTGCTTCTGATTTGAGGCAGTTCTTCAGGGGTGAAAGTTTTTTTGTCTTAGTTCCCAGCTAAAATATTCCAACAGAGATTCGGCTGACCTCAGCTGTAGCTTTACATCAGGCTGTGCAACTAGTGCTTAAGCCTCTTTGCTGCTTATGTATCATAGGAAGTTTTTTTTTTTTTTTTCTGTTAAATACCAGCACTGGATCCCAATTGCTAGTGAGTAAAGCCAGCCTTGGTCTCTGCGGCACGCTCTGTGGGAAGGGCTCCGCTAGATGGCAATGTGTATCCAGAGTCTGTGTCTGAATGCTTTAATAGGAGAACTTGCAAGTGCATCAGCAGGTTTTGCTGGTGGAATAAAATATTTAAAAGTTCTGTGTGACAAAACCCTTGTTTAATTAAACAATCTTGGTTATTTTGTTTAAATTAAAACCGTCATGTGTTGTTCTAATGTTTCCAGATTAATGTGCAAGAAAGGGATTGTTTTGTAAAATGTATGTTTTCTTTCCCTTCCCCATTCCATATCATAAAATACATCTTTGTTTACACAGTATTATTTTATTGAGACAGATGAGTCTGTATAGCAAATACAAGTGTCCATTCATAATGCAAGTAATACCCTTTTTTAGTGAAGGAAACACTGCGTGTTAATTGTGCCTGTCTTTGTATCACTTTCCCTGCTTGGCTCTGGCTTAGTTGAAAATTGTTTTTGAGAGCATCATGAACCATGCACGTAAACTGTAAACCGCTAGTCAGTCCCCTACAGATTAGGAAGGTCTTTGTGGGGCAGAAAGATGAGTAGGGTGAGAGTTCTCTTGTCAAAAGAGATAGGCAGGAAATACTTTCCCAGTGATAAAAGGCAGGAATAACCCTCTTTTCAGCCTGTGTAGAAGATACTCCTCACTCCTTTATTACTATTGTGCCTTCCTTCTTTACTTGAAGTAACGGATAACTAGAGGCAGCTGGTCCCTGGGGCTAGGTGCAGTAATACATGGAAAGCAGAAGGACTTGGTGCACAGGAGGCTGCATTTCACCACGGAAGCAAAGTGGAATCAGGGTGGTACTGAGGGATGATAATGGTGTTCTACCAGATTTTTAACAGTTCATCACACACAAAAAATTTAACTTCATTTGTGAGACAAGAAAGGAAGAGGGAATAGGGTTGTGGGAGAGAGAAAAACCATCCCTCCAGAAACTACGGTACTCTAAATATGTGGTTCCCAGTGGAACCTAATAGGTATGAGCTCCAATCTAATCTTTGCTGGCAGTCGGACTATTCAGAGACTTCTGAGAAACACCAAGTTTCTCTTTCAGGGGGTATCTCAGGTGACTAATAATGTCACAATGCATGCTTTAGCTGCTCCGTCTTTGGGGCAGTAATGCAGTCTTTCTCCTTTCATTGCCTGCCTATTTCCAAGCGACTTCCTTTGAGACCCCTTTGTCCAATTTGGCTGAAATTGAAGGTAAAGTTCAAATATTGTCAAAGGGAGAGAGACTGGCAAAAACAGGCTGAAGTATGGGCACATAGCAAGAGTACATAAAAGCAAGTTTTCGTCCCTCGTGGTGGTGGTGGGAAGAACAGAGTAAAAAAACTAGATTTCTGCTCCTCACTTTAAACTTTTGAGGAGCTGCAAGGTCAGTAGTCGGGAAATGAAGCTGAACTGTATCTCCTGCCATACATGATATGGCATATATTCAAAGAAAGATGTAAGTATTTTGGGTGACGAATATTCATCTGAATTGGATTCCTTGAGATTAATGGAAATTTTATATGTTGTGTCTCCTTTTACCTTCCTTCCATCCTCCTGAATTGACAAGATCCTGATAATTTTCACCACTAGAGCATCTAAACAGTTCTCACCAGACATGGTCACCAACTTAGCTATAATAAAAGCACCTCTGTAGAAGTGCCTGTTACTGAGGGAATTTGAAAGACTTGCTTCTGTGTCTGTGAGCTGTAAGCATGCATCTTTGAAGATTCTGGCACCTTGTTGAGTTTGTTTTAGTAAGGTAAGAAACAATTTGCACAACAGAATCACAGAATCACAGAATCGTCTGGTTGGAAGAGACCTTTAAGATCATCGAGTCCAACTGTTCACCCTGCGCTGTCAGGGTCCCTAAATCATGTAATATTAAAGTGTAAGGTAACGTGATCTTCTTGTTTTATCTGAGACACCAGTAGAAAATACCTGTTTATTTACGCTTCTCTCTGACTGGTGACATAGCTGGTTTCTGTATTGATATGGGACCAGCTACATGATTCTCATTTTCTGACACTACCTAGTAGATGCAAGCTAAAGTGACCCATCTTGATTCTTGCTGTATAAACAGAAATTTTCACTTCAGTGATGTTAAAACAAAATTTTCATCTACCTCAGTAGTGGCCAGGATTTCAGCCGTGCCACATGAGAAACTTGCTCTGAAAGACTTACTAACTAGACAAAAAGAGGCATGAGATACAGCATTTTTTGCCCCCCTCAGCCTGTGGGTGGGTAACTGAGATATAAGGAAGCTAGGTGGGACTTTTTGAAAAGCACGTAGCTGATATGATGAGCTACCTGGAAGCCATCAGAAATGCCTATGTATAATGTCAAGCTAAACAGAATTCTCAGCAGTCCCCCCGTACTTCCTGTAGACCTCTAATGACTCTAGTCCTGTGTGAATTGGTTGATGATGCCTTGGTGGGTGTAGGCATTGAACCGCTTTCCACATCCATGTCTTGACATGACCACTAAGCTTGGCTTTCCCATGCAGAGAGATTGTGCAATGAAGTATTCAAGATAGATGCCTCATTCAAAATAAGGCCTTGTGACCTTGGTTGTTGTGTAGTAGAAAAGTTCTGAACGGCGTCTCTGTTCTGCATGGAGATAAGAGCAACTGCTACAAAAACAGTGTGCAAAGGAACATCATGCCCTGAAACTACCTTGGGAAAAACCAACCCGGCAAGGGGTTTTTGATCATGGGTCAGCACCAGGCCTGCTGGTGACAGATGGAGTACACCTGTCTAGAAGTGGGGAAAGGATCTTTGCTCAGGAGTTGGCAGGGCTCCTTGAAAGAGCTTTAAACTAGATTTGAAGGGGGACATGGATAAAACTGGGCTCGCTGGAGATAAGCCTGGGAGAGACACATCAGCACTTGTGGGATGCCATGCTAACGAGGTCCTTAGGGCTGCCATACCAGTGGAGGTAGGGGATAAAGTGCCAAGCGATAGCACAGACACAAGGAATACTGATGAGCAAGGAATCACATTAGCATCCATGAATGGTCAGGGAGGAACTAGGCCTTCTCTCACCAAAAAGGAGGCAAGATCAATAGCCCAACCAAAGTGTATCTACATCAATGCTGGCAGCATGGGCAACAAACAGGAGGAACTGGAAGACATTGTACAGTAGCAATATTATAATGTAATCACCATCATTGAAACACGGTGGGATGATTCGCAGAACTGGAGTGCTGCGTTGGATGGCTGAAACTCTTCAGAAGGGATAGGCCAGGAAGGAGAGGCAATGAGTGGCTGTGTTTGTTAGGGAGTGCTTTGATCGTCTTGAATACAATGGTGGTGATGACAGAGTTGAAAGTTTATGGTTAAGAGTCAGGGGGAAGGCCAACAGGGCAAACACAATGATGGGAGACCACCCAATTGAGATCAAGAGACAGACTAAATATTCTATAAGAAGCTGGGAGAAGTCTCAGGGCAACAAACAGGAGGAACTGGAAGACATTGTACAGTAGCAATATTATAATGTAATCACCATCATTGAAACACGGTGGGATGATTCGCAGAACTGGAGTGCTGCGTTGGATGGCTGAAACTCTTCAGAAGGGATAGGCCAGGAAGGAGAGGCAATGAGTGGCTGTGTTTGTTAGGGAGTGCTTTGATCGTCTTGAATACAATGGTGGTGATGACAGAGTTGAAAGTTTATGGTTAAGAGTCAGGGGGAAGGCCAACAGGGCAAACACAATGATGGGAGACCACCCAATTGAGATCAAGAGACAGACTAAATATTCTATAAGAAGCTGGGAGAAGTCTCAGAATCACTACCACTTGTTCTTGTGGGGAACTTCAACTTACCAGATGTCTGCTGGGAATACAATACAACAGAGATGAAACTGCCCAGGAGGTTCCTGGATCATATGGGAGATGATTTCCTGACACAGCTGGTGAAGTAAGGCTCAACTGCTAGACCTGCTGTTTGTGAACAGAGGACTTGCGGGTGATGTGAAGGTTGAAGGCCATCTTGGGCATAGTGATCATGAGATGTTAGAGTTTTCAGTTTCTGAGGAAGTAGGAAGGGGGTCAGTGAAACTGCCACCTTGGGCTTCTGGAGAGCAGACTTTGGCCTGTTCAGGAGACTGCATGAGAGAGTCCCTTGGGAGGTGGTCCTGAAGGACAAAGGAGTCCAAGAAGGCTGGACATCCTTCAAGAAGGAACTCCTAAAGGCACAGGAGCAGGTCATATCCATGTGCCAAAAGACGAGCTGATTGGGAAGAAGACCAGACTGGCTGAACAGAGAGCTTTGGTGGAACTCAGAAGGAAAAGGGAACTTTATGGCCTTTGGAAGAAGAGGCAGGTTACACAGGATGACTACAAGGATTTTGCAAGGCTGTGCAGGGAGAAAATCGGAATTGCCAAAGCCCAACTAGAAATTAATCTGACCACTGGCATAAAAGACAATAAAAAAAAAGTTTCTATAAATACATTAACAGCAAAAGTAGGGCTAAGGAGAATCTCCACTTTTCATTGGATGTAGAGGTTGAAACATGGCAACCAAGGATAAGGAGAAAGACCAGGTACTGAATGCCTTCTTTGTCTCTGTCTTTAGTAGTAAGACCAATTGTTCTCTGAGTGCTCAGCTCCTTGAGCTGGAAGACAGAAATGCAGAGCAGAATGAAGTCCCCATAGTCTATGACGAAATGGTCAGTAACCTACTGCACCACTTAGACGTGCACAAGTCTATGGGGCTGGAGGGGATCCAACCC
>NW_010390055.1:21601-36645 GCF_000710305.1 Buceros rhinoceros silvestris | reverse complement strand
ATTCTCCTAAAAAGAAGATCTTTTGCTAACCCATCACACTGCCTGACAACACACCTTGCTTCTCAAAAGGGCTTGTACTGTTTGTCTGTGCTGGAAGGGAAACCTGCTCACAGGCCTCAGTTCTGAAAACCTGTTAAAAAGGAAATATTTGGAGAGTGCACTAAACATTAAGAGGACTATGAGATAGTTACTGAATTCCCTAGATAGCAATCTGCATCACAGTCCTGCAGCCAGCGTGGGCAGCCTTAGCAGTAATTTTCTTTTTTTTTTTTCCCCAGCTTGCTTGAACTTCCCATAAAAAGAGGAATTACTACAGTGAAAGAGAGAAATTGATTATGCAGATAGTACTGTCAAATGTGGGAGGAAAACAAAGTAGAAAAAATAGAGCAGAATAAATTGTTTCTGCAATCTCAGTGAGTTGCATTAAAAAAAAAAAACCACACACAACACACACCACACACTGGAGATAAGCGAGAGAAGGACAAGGCGTTTTTAAAAAAAGTTTCCACTGTCCTTTTATACCAAAAGGCACATTTATATGATTGTGCTGAGGTTTTTCCTATACAAACGTGAATATCCTGGGAAACCATAGGCAAAACACCTAAACAAAGAGAAAGGTGGAATAAAAATGTTTAGATGAAGAGCCAATCAATAAAACTGTTCAGATGAAATACTTATCTGCATCCTGCTTGAGATTGACATGGGAGGTATTAATATTGTATGTGCTTGTCTAGAAGATAAGATAATCGAGCACCATCAAAATGCAGAGCAGCTCCTGCAACTTCTCCAGCAGCACAAGTCTACTTTTTCATCTGAATTCCCTTTCTCCTGCAATGCCATCTAGAGGAAACCAGACAGATGAAAGGGAGGGCAAAGACAAAGGGATAAGGCAGCAGCAGGCAGAGAGTGAAGCTGAAGCTTTCCTCAGACCTCGCTAATGAAATGAATTAGACTTTCCAATTTATGCAGCTATTAGAGGAAGAGCAAGCCTTGGCTCCGATGCCTCACTGGTACTTGCATAACAAATCGCATTAGAACAGTGGATGACTCAGCAAGAGGATTTCCCCCAACACCTTTCTAAGAAAGGCGTTGTCTCTGTCTATGGGGCTCTGGCTGCTGAAGAAACGATGCAATTTATGAATGTTTCTATGATTTAAATATGCAAATGTATGAAATAAAAATCCTTAAATACACCATATTTGACAGGGGGAATAAAGGAAAAACGGGAACTAAAATTTACAATGGGTCACAGGCACCTCCAGACAAACCAGCACAGTGCCAGCAATTTGATTAGGGAAAGGTTTAGACCCCAATTTGCACACTCATCCTTACAGTCTCCTTGCTGAGACCTTGGGAAACTCTTTAAAACTCTAATTCATCTCCCTAATAATTTCTTCTCAAAGGGGTCATAAATGTTTATGAAAGACTAAGGCTTTGAGATACTTGGAAGACAGGCATTTCTGCATACTTGGTGTTACATTTTTGACCATCAGCTTCAGCCTTGTTTGTAGAAGGGACCGCAGGCACTAGCTCCGAACTCCACAAGGACTAACACAAGATCAATGTTAAAACTTCAGCAATAGGTTTGCCACATGCAATACAGAGTACTATTGGAAATGCATCATGTTTTTACCCTACATGGAATTTAAACTGTTCCTCTCAGATGACAAGTCCCAAATACTGCCAATGTAGATGTTTCTGTCTGAGGGCTCAAGCTTTCTCCTCAGAGTTCTCCTGGCCTTTAAAAATTAATCACAAACTGGAGGAAAAAACCTAAAAAAAAACAATAACAAAAAACCCTTCAAAGGTTTTAGGGAATAAAACAATTCAGTTTTGTTTTGACAGCCACTAGCTGTAGTTTGTTTTCCTGAAAATTTAGAGGACACAAGCTGTAAGTTTGATGCAGCTAGCAATAAATAAGGCCACGATAACAAATCTTGATGCTTTTATTAAAAGGACTGGGCTAAAGTAAAAAAAAAAAAAAAAAAAAAAAAAAAAAAACGTTATTCAGGTCTGGACACTGCCTGACATTTTCACTGGCATAACTTTAAAGGTTCTTTAATAGCTCATATTTTAAGAGAATTTGCTTTTTTAACAAAAAAGTTAAGAAGGATAACTTCCTCTGGTAAAGAGGAGGGAAGAGAGGTAAAGCTTTGTGCGCTGTGCTAACACCAACTCTTATGATTGACAGAAATCTCAATTCTGTACGAAATCTATTGTTCGAGGCTGGGCTTGCAGGCAGTTAACTTAAAAGCAGTAAAGTTTTACCTTTTCTTAAAGATCAAGCATTACCCAGACATCAAGAATCAAGAGAATGAACAGCTCTGGTACAGGACATCCAGAGTATAGAAGGCTTCTGGGGTCTGTGGATGGCTGTCAATTTTAGGAAGATGTTTTGCATCCATTTCTAAAATGATTTGCAGCACTTTTACAAAAATAATTTGTGCTTTCTGCCAATCAATATATTTCACAGCTTGCAGGGTTTTTTTGGTGGAACACATCAGTTGCCTACAAGAAAGAAGCTTTTCCTAAGGTCCAGCCCATAGCCACACCTAGGCAAGATTTCATAATGGAGTTACTAGGATGGATGGGGTATTAAAACTGAGACATAGCTATAAAGATATCATCTTTATGAACGAGACCTTAAAGAGCCTGCTGCAAAGTCTTGGTCTCTGCCAAAGGTATGACAATCCAATTCCCAAGGTTCTACTTAGGGAAGAGTGGTTTGTATTTCAGAAGGTAAATGGAAAGCCTGAGTCATCCTGAGTCAGCCCTACTTTTCAAGAACAGTGTCCTGATCAGTATTTTTTATAACAGTCACCCAAATAACAGTTCCTTGTTTTTCCTCTTCCAGGTAAAATGGAAACAGTTCAATTTATCGGTGCTGAAGGGGACTTCCGTACCTGCTGATTATGAGCACAAACAAACGCCATTTCCAAATCTTTCCCTCTCCAAGCACAGAATTTCTGCAGTTCTTACAGAAACAACCATTATGAATTTGAAAAATACATGCAGTGGAGAAAAAATAATCAACACTCCTTAATTTCTAAACCCCTAGAGCAAGCATTTCCTGGGTCACTTCCAATTCCTTACCAAGCACACAATACGAAGACTTCGATGCCTCTCCTGCATCCTTCAGCATTCAGTCTTTATTGGTCAACTCGCCATCAGGAGATGTCCACTTGCTAGGCACCTCCCAGCCCCATCAACAAGACAAACCCCATTGCGGGCTGGATGCAGCAACAATAATGGTGCACCGGTCACGCACTGACACGGTGCACCAGACCCTGCTTAAGAGCACAAGTTCCATCTTCCTGCAGGGTTAATTGTACCACATTTCTTTTCCAGTACATGTACCTCTATCTTCTCCTATTTACCTTAATATTAGTGGAAAACTCAAAGAATTCAAATAGACTTCTAGTAATCAGCTGCTTTTGTACCCCTCACTAGTCTGAAGGGTGATTGTTACCCCTGCTCTAGGCTTAGCAGCATCCATGTCCCTTACCTTCCCATAAAAGAAAAAACAGTTCTTTCACCCTCTGCTTTGAAGCCAATTCAAAACAGTGGCACAGAATCAGGCACCAGGACATCTCTAAGTGCAGTATAAAGACAGGTAAATCTTCTTTCACGAAGCAGCTACTCTGCTGCACAGACCAGACTGAGCTCTTCCAGCAAAGCCACCCCTACATCGAAGAAATCATCTCCTCAGCTTGCTACCCCCCAGGGGCAGCAAAGGCTAGTTTCTACCGTTGCACTCTGGAACTCACAAATAAATTATTTTTTAAAAAGCACAAAATAGGTAATCAATTTACAAAGAGAAATAAATGATGCCTCATCCCAAAAAAGACTGAGCTCTCCCAAACTCAGAAAAACAGTGTATTTGATACCCACACACGAGTGACTCTGACCTACAGCTGTGCACAGGCTGGAGGATTTCGAATCTACTGGGATCTGACTGAGTAGATGTAGTTCACTGAAGTATGTACTACAAACAAGTGCTGGCAGCACTGTGCAGCCCTACATATTTAGTAACACTGGTACATCGTAGTGCACCATTTTCAGAGAGTGTCGAGATACTGTTTTATTTTTTGTCACAAAACAAGGAAAATGAAAATCAGAAATGGCTGTAATGAGAACGCAGATCTGCTGCTTAAAGAGGATAAAATTGGATCTGAGTGGTTCTCAGTCAGAGAACTTCAGATTTTAGACTATGCATGCCATGATTTTAAAGTCTGTTCTAGAAACTTTTGCATAAATATAGGAGAGTTTCAGCAAAATACAACAGTTGGATCAATGAAAGAGTGGCAACCACTGCAAAGAGGTTATCATCTCCTAAGGACTGCAGAGAGGAATTACCAAAGAGTTTCAGAGGTAACTCTGGTTGCTAAGCCAGGGAAGGCTGGGCTCTGTGAGCACTGAGGCTTTGAGGTGGACTCAGATGTTCTCCAGAAAGAGAAAGCAGAAGCTGAACTGCAGCTGCTGGGAGCAGGTTTGCAGCTGATTCTTAGCCAGATAGGCACTGGCACCAGGGGTGAGATGTACAGCCATGCAAACAAACACTCCCCTCACCCCGGGTGGAAAAAGGTTGGAGAAATGCCTTGATCTTTGTTTTTTTAGTAATCCTTCATCTACTAGCAAGAGAGAAGGTTCCATCCTTCACTAGGTGCAAAAGGAACATCAAAGGAATGAGTTAAATCATACCCAACACCACTCGATATATTCCTCTAAAGAGATGGCTTGACCAAAAGGTGTCCATGTACTAACCTTGATTGAGAGGTTTTTTTGTGCTCCATATACTAAAAAAATTCAAGAACAGATCATCCTTAAAAAAATATATTACTTGCTAGGCTGCCAACATCAGCCAAAAGCCAAAGCATTCTCTAAGTCAGGACAGAGACAAGCAGGCAGTTTAAGTAACTCAGAGCACAGCTTCCTTCTGGAAAGTTACTTTGGAAATCACGGGTCACATTATTGTCCCAAGAAATAGGTTTCTTGTAGCTTGTGCTCCATCTTTCTTCCATTAGCCTTTCAGCACGAGATTTCTCTGGTGGCTTAGGCTATGCTCAGGACATCTCCAAACATTCTAAACAATTCCCAAAGAAAGTTTGGGGGAAAAAATTAACTTTGAAGGGTGCTGACACCCAGCTTGCAATAACAGCTGGAACAAAGGTGCTTTGCAGGGCACAAGTCTCTTTGCAAATCTTTGCCTAGGCAATCTGTGATGGCAAAAAGTATTGGATGAGACTTTGCAAAATGACTATGAAAAGAGAACAGGGTATCACAAGTCACAGGTTGAGGGATTTCTTGCCTGGTATTAGCATTCTATTGTAAGGTGCCCTGGAGAAATCTCAGCATGTTTTGCAAGCATTTGCATTTCAACTTGAAAATGCTTTCTACTCCCTACACCACGTTAAGTCAAACAAAAAAAAAAGACTTGCATTTTAGCACTGAAGAAAATGGAGCCAAGTGAGAAGTGCCACTTATTTAAGACCTGTCCTTAAAAAATTCTAGGCAGCTTTTTCTTGAAGGGTGATTGCTCGGTAACACTCTCCCGGGTGGATATCACTGTAGATCTTCCTCAGGGCTACTCTTTATATCAGCCCATATCCTAGTACCAAGAAACAGCAACTGATGCAACTGTGCTATTAAATTTCTAGGGTTCTCACTGGTGTGACTGGGGAGTAGCAGAGGCAAAGGAAGTCTTGGTTTGGTCAGCTCAGTGCACAGGGCTTTGTGTCTATGCTTAGGGAAGAGCAGTCAGCACAAGTATACCAAGTCCTGGTCAGCAGCTACTTCAGAGGAGCCATAGGGCATACAGCTGAGGTAGGATACTGAGGAATTTTAGACCATTTGTTGGTATATTTAAAAAACCCAAAACTCAAACACTGAAGAATGAGGTTCAGTGTATTGCCAGCTTTTCCAGGCCAGGATCAACCTTGAAGCAAAATCCCAAATCTAACACTGTAAGTTTTATTATTTTCTAAGAATATATTAAAAACACAAGACAGGCTGTTTGTATTCCATGGGTGCAAAATTCAAATGCAAGTAGCTAGAAAAATGTCACACCTTTGCAAACAACTCCCAAGGCTGATTTGTCACTCATTGCTGGTCTAAAAGCAAGCTCTATTCAGAAAAGCTATTCCTTAGGGATTGTAATAAAATTTTTTAGCCATCTCCGATTCAGTGTGCTTTTAATCCCATAGGAATGGCTGTGATTTCAGGAACTCCTAATGGATGAGACAAGAGCCTAAGCCCCACTCTTAACAGGGGAGGGAAAAACACCCCACCAAAACCCAGGACTGTAATTCACTCAAGGTGGTTTTTACTTGAACATTCTACTTCACCGCACTTCATTATCATTGAGAAGAAGGTTTTGAACATTTTCCTTAACCACCTCCTTCTAATAGTGATTGTTCTGGACACAAAATACATTTTCTTGTCATCATAACATAGCAAACTGTTTCACCTCCAGTCCCTCAAAGCTTCCAAGCCATCCTGGGCATTCAGTTGTAAGGAAGGGCAGCGTGTCCTTGAGCACAAAGAATAGGCAGCATATAAATAAAGCAAATGTAACATAGCTCCTATTTCAGGTAAAAGGTAGCCTCTGGTCATGTACACAGGGGATTCTCTTGTTTTGGGGCTGTCCAAATCATTTCAAGACATAATTGACACTTCCGCATTAATATTTTAGTTCAGAGAAGGGGTATGCTTTGGAAGCAAATCTCCCACCCATCCTTCCTCATCACATTTCAGACTGTATCGTGGAACAGTCTAAGTGCAAGAATTGATTTCCTTCTAAAGGAAACCAGATTGCACAGATTTTTAAGTTCTACCTATACTGACTTTAGAGGCATTCATACAAGCTCTCTAGGTATGCACCAGTGTGCTTCACCTGCTTACAGATGTTCAGTCCCTGGGAGCAGGTCAGAGCCAGCACAGAGCAACTGCTGCACACGTGCTGTGAAAGGCATAAGATATAGACATCAACTCTTCAACACCATGTTGCTCTACAGATCTGCTCCCATTGAGCCACCTACTAGAAAGAGAGCAAAGAGTAACTGTGATTAAGTTCAGCTGCTGTGAGACTGGATAATTCTACATAGGAAATTCCAACCAGCAAGTGGCTGAAACCTCATCTGTGTATAATTAGAGATCAGTAGGGATCATTCCCAAGCAATCTGTTCAGAATTAAATTCCACTCAAGATTATTCTTGAAGTCTTGGGATTAAAAAAGTGCACTTGTATCATACATGCATCGGAATCCTGTGAAACAAGTCTAGCAGGTTCAGAGTTTATGCCAGTAACTTTAAAAAACTTACAGCCCATGTCTGTCCCGTAGCTGTATATTGAGGTGGATTTCAGTAAGAAGTAGCTTTATAAAATGAAAGCTAACATCTAACTAGAGGCAACAGGACAAAAACCTTAAAATTACAGTTTATTATCATCAATCTCCACCATCAGAAGAAATTGCCTTTTGAAAGCGTCACACATACACACAATTTTATCCACTTACTAATGTTGCACTCTGAGGCTTTGCCCTTATTAACAGCATATAACAGAGCTTTAGGGCATGTCCTGCTGTTCAAACAAAAGAATTAGCAGTTTGCAATAAGGTCCCATTAGAGAAGCTCTAGTCTTTCTCTGCAGGACACCTCTCAATGAGGTGATATATCTAGACTGAGCCTGAGAACCTCCTCGTGGGATAAGTGATCTTAAACCTGCTGACTCCAGGGAAAGCTGGGGGCATTTATTGTCCGCAGATGTCTTGCGTTTGCCACTTTCCAAGATAACTTCACTTGTCTGATGGGTGTGATTGTGATAAAAGTTCCCTGGCTGGATACTCCATGTAAAGCCTTTCACAAACAAACTTGGCCATTTCCTGCCTGTTCAATAAAATGGATCAGCAACAGAATCACTAACAGAACAGGCAGGGATGTGAGGGAAGAGGACACAGTGCAGCACTGGCACTCAACAAAGGATGCACCACATCTTTCACAGCAAGGGCAGAAGCAGCCCATCTCCCTGGGGTGGACAGCTGCAAGATCCACACGTTACTGCCAGCTCCCAGCTCTCCACTGTTTCACAAGGACTTGGCATCTGAGTCAAAATACTCAAGATGCCACCAGCCTGAATTTCAAAAGGAATAAATCACTCTTTCTTGTATTTGCTGTGCAATGATATTCTCTTGGTTTGCTTGACTCAGGAAGAGGACACTAACAGTCTCTGAAGCATTCAGAAAAAAATTAGTGGAGTACAAAAAGCTCAAGTAACTGCCCTCAGCTGAGCTATGAATGCAGCAATTTAGCTCAGCCTAAGGGTAGCATATAAAATAAAAAGCAGACTTTTTCCTGTGATATAATTCTGATAGCCTTAATGAATTTTTTTTGCTTTTTACTTTTAAACAGCTGCAAAATAACTTAAAATTATCATATCTTCAATTAAACACACTGTGGGGCTTTGGGGGATCTAACATGGAAATGTCTGGAATAAAAAAAAAAATATATATATACAAGCCACTAAGAGTTAGTGGTAGGTTAATTAAGTGAAGATTGCCAGATTGCCACTGGCATGGGATTCCTCAATCTTATCTCTACATAGCGCTCTAACTGATGATGAAGGTAACACAAAGGAGGAAGAATCCAAAGCTGGTGTACCTGGAGAGCTGGTATTGTATCAAGAGCTCTGTCAAATGAGTTGATGCTCTTGCTCTTCTGTTACATTTAGTAAAGAGAAAGTCATATCTGGAACAAACAGCATATGTTGTAAGATAAAGCAAAATGGAAGGATTTTGTACAATCTAACATACATTCCTGACCAATTTCTGCCCCCACAGTGGTAAGACTAGTGACAATGCTCTAAGCAGATAGAAATTTCTTTAATCACCCATGTCCACAAGACCCTCTTTCTATAAACCACTTCAGCTTGGCTAATCCAAAGAAAATGGTTGAATGCATTACAGTGGACTGCACTTAGTGATCATCCCCTTACAAGCCATAGCTGTCTTCCAGAGGCAGCAGTTTATGAATAAATAAAGCAGCAAAGTGCTCATGAAACCTGCACAGAAAGAAACCATCCAGCTTAAGACTGGGCTATTCTTGTGTCAGTAATCACCCCTGAGAATCCAAATATGAAGAAAACTGGCTCTGCCATCTCTTAGGTTCTCAATTTTCACTTTTCTTCCCTCTTTCCACTCCATCAATTAAAAAGTATGAACTTTGCATTTTATTCAGTTTTGGGTTACTTGCTATGATTGTGAGCTTGTAAGGGACACTGTCCCTGTTTGACCTGCGCAGTTAAATCCCCTCCACCCTGGGCACTAGGAACAAGGTGGAAAAACTGGCTTTAACACCTCCTCCTCTTCCCAGAGCTACCTGCAGGGACACCACCCAGCAAGAAGGGTTCTTATTTAACCCTTGCTATGCAGTTTTTGTAGTCTGCCTTCTATCTTTGAGCAAACCCACTCCTTCAGAGAAGCTGTGGGACAGGTTTTATACCAATGAAAACCATTCCTTGGGGCAGCGCCTCACCTCCCTGTTCCCCTTGAAAGCTCTGAGATTTCTTGAACATTGTGCAGCTGCTCAGCAAGTGTGCTTGGCTCTAATGAAAAACTAAGGGGAAAAAGGGTATAAACCTGTCAAACAAACAAACTAGCTGTCTAAGGGATCTAGCCAAAAGGAACAAGCCTATTAAAGGAATCGTTTTCTGCACCAATATGTCACTGTGCTATACTCTGTGCATAATTATTGCTTAAATCCAGCCATCCCATGCATTATTAATAAGACCAGCCAACCTCGAGTCCCCATGCAGCTTTAAAGCAGATATATTAAATATTCCCAACAGGAAACAGGCAACCATCCGTTATCAGCAAGAGACTACGCAGTTAAGTCAATGCCTCTTTCAAGCAGGTTTTGTTCTGGTGTGATTAACAAGGCTGCTCTCCTGCATCCTCCAAACTACCTATACTGTCAAATCTGAGTAGCATTTCCTCATTTCTCCATAAAGCATGCAAGTGTACCCTTTATTGGGAGCGCCAAAATCTTGTGTGGATGCTAATATGTTCTGAGAACAGAAAACAACCTAAGTAAATTGACAGCAGAAAACCAAGAAGTAGTGGGGAGTTAAGGCTAAAGGATTCAGGGTGGGAGAAGGGGGATAAAGGACAACACTCTTATTGCTGCTGAGGACAATAGGGACATTTGTATGCTGTTCATGCATCTGCCATGGCTATAAACTTGTGATTAAATATAGGCATATGCCAATCTACCAGCTTGTAATTCAGCATTACTCAGATCTGGGCAACCACGACTCTTGCCCCACCTGGATTCGCTCTGTCCTCCTCTACAACTGAGCACAAGCAGTTAGAATACTGGCCAGAGTGGTGGTTTTGTATAAGGTAACACCACTAGCAAAATTCGTAAGTAAAATGCTGGTTTTCCGCAGGCAGAATGGTCCTTTCACACAGGGACGTGGACCAGAGCCAACATGTTTTAATTGTGAGGATCTGGATCCAAAACCTTCCCTTGGAGAACACCCAGGTTTAAATACATCAGAGTAGACAGTGCAAATTGAACTTCTTGCATACTCCTGTGCCCTGTCCTCTTTAAAATTTCCTTACATGGAGAAGTGATTTGGTAGCATCCCACGTGAGGTGTGATTATGGAGTGATTCAAAATAGCAGGCCTGGAAGTTTAAATGCTTCAGCAGCAAGCCAAGGAAATGCCCACAAATTATATGTTAGGAGAGTATTTGCTATGAAATTATTTGGCTAGAGATTTACAGGTGCAAGCAGTAATAGAAATGTGAATATGCCCTGCTAAAAAAAGGAAAAAGTCAAAATAATAATGCCATGTTATCTAAAAATGTATTCTTTTCATTATAGAGTACAAAGAGCAGAGAACAAGAACACAGAAGAGAAGCTTGTGCTGCAGAGCGCTGGGAAGTTTACAGCCTTGCTTGACTGCCATCAAAGGAGTACAGTACATAGATGCGCACTACGGTTTTTGTCTAACAGATACAACACACCTGAAAGGCAAAGATATCAAGCCAGCTGGTTGTTAAGGTAGCCCCTTGGGCTCTTGTTTGTTGCTGGGAATCCTGGAGTGTTTTACATTTCTTATCAGTAAAAATGAGCCCAAAAGGCTTCCTGCTCATAGTAGGAGTCCTGGCAAGCAGATGAGTAAATTCTGCAAGACATGTTCTGCAAAGTATGGTTTGTCAGAAGAGCGTGACACTTACTGTAATAGTTATCAATACCCACATGTCTACTTAAAATAAAAGTTAATTAGTTCCAACATCAGTCCTTCCCCTCTGTTGAAAATACCTTTTATTTTTTAATCAGTCTGTAAATGACTGGCAAAAATCTATTCCCCATGTCAGGTTGTTTGAGAACCTGAAGTAATTCCTCCAGGGGTATCCTCCACAAAACACCTATCTTGAATTCCTACTATCCTGTTCTTAATTTACAGCATGGAATATAGTTTTCTGAATTCTTCTCCTGCAGCACAACAAATACCCCACTGCAATTTTATAAACGGGTCAGAGAGACAGGAAGCAATTCCAAACAGGCTGTTTTCAGTATCAGCACTCTAAAGATGCTGTTAGCAGATTACCTGAACAATATATTATTGCTGAAGCAAGATGCCTTCGAAAACACTGAGTCATGCTACTGAATTAATGAAACTAGTGTGAAATTTTAAATTTTCTAACTAAACTCCAGCAGTTTGGGTCCTTTGTCAGTTACTCTAATCTTCCATACCCATAGCCCATATTACTCATGTTTTCATCTTATTCCTTGCATGAACGAGGGGTAAAAATTGAAAGCTGGGGGTCAGGTTTTGGAAAAATAAATAACCAAATCTCTCAGTAACATTTGAAGCCACACACTTTCCTCACCCAAGATGATTCCTCTTCAAAGATCTGCTTTTCTGGGATCTTAGTTCAAATTGTTACCAATGGCAGGGGCTTCACCTGCAGAGGGCTTAGAAGGTTACTTGCTAGGTTGTATAGTAGAATGGGCAAAATTAAACATCAAGGCAACAGCTACTTGTATCATTGAAATAAGCTGGTTTGCAAGCATCTTGAGGTTTACTGCAGGGATCTTAAAACTTAAGAGTTAACCTTACTTTTCAAAGTATATTTTTAAACCCAAGAGTGTCAGACAAAAGGGAAAAAGCTAATTTTGTTCTGCATTTATTTCTGTAGCTCGTTAGGCATTGTGGGAGCACAGGGAGAGAAGTCAGTCTCAAAGCCTCCTCTTGGGTTTATATCCAGCCAGACCTGCTGCTTATCACTCTGCCATTTCACTCCTTCTCTTTAAGAAGAGATGAGGGAAGAATTAGTCCGGCCAACCTCTGAACTCCTTGCTGAAAGGCCTGTGGTGCAGACAGTAAGAAGGGTTGTTCGAGGAAGCACTGTGAGCTGAGATCACTTATCTAAGGTAGAGAAACCTTTGGAGGCCGAGGAGCAAGTCTGGTTATCACAACGGAGCACCCTGCCTACCCTTGTTTCCTTGTCTCCCTTTAGCTTCTATTTTAGAGCTCAGAGCTTGTCAATACTCAAAAGATGGTACGCATCTTTGGTGTGATGATTATGATAACCCTCCTATCTCAACATGAGAAACCATTTGGATCTCCACATCTGTCCTGGTTGTCTTACATTTTGGTCCAGGAGAGAGGTCTTGAACAGAGAGGATGTCCCTGCCTGGGTACAGAAGAAATGACTCCTTTGGGAATGTTTCTCTGTATTTCACTGTCCCAACAGCCTCTTGGCTAAACCTCAGAAATTTTGGGAGAGATGGAAAAACTTTGGCACAAAAGCAGAGGCTGTTGTAGGAACAGCTTTGTCTTGAAATACACCAGCATCTTCAAGGATTGAGCTTGCTAGCACAGTGAATTATAGTCTATCTCCTCAGTCTCCTGTCCCTACCCAAAAAAAAAAAAGGTTTCTTAACACAAAAGTGCGGTCTTTGACCTAAAGCTGTTCTTTGATGTTTCAGCCATGCTGTCAAGAAGGGTAACAAGCAACAGGGAAGATGATAGGTTGGATGCAGGAAGTGAGAAAGACTAACTAAATACTCTGGTGAGCCCCAGTCAGGAATTCTGTTTCCAAGAGAAATATTCAAGATAAAGACCCTGCTCATTTGTCATGAGCACTGAAGAAATACATAAAAATTAAACTCAGAGGGCAGCGCGCGAGTGCAGAGAACTGAGTAGAAATTGGGCAGATAAGGTAATAACCATTAACCTTGGTCCCTGTGATTATCGTCCACCAGCCCTGTAATGCATCATCTTCTCCTGCTAGCATTTGAGGATGGACACAAATGAGGGAATAGGTTAGGGCTACCCTTTGGCTCAGGGGCAGAGAATAGACTTTTTCAGCATGCATCATCACTCTTAAAGAATTCATAACATCCCCAGAAGCAGCAACTTGCTGCAAACATACTCCAAGAGCTTCAGGTCTGATCCAGAGCCACGCACTGGGTTTCAGAGGTGTCCTGGCTTGAGCCCACCCAGCTGACAACAAAACAACCACTGGCCACAATGCAGCCACTTGCTCCCTCCTACACCCCTCTGGTGTGATGGGGAGGAGAAAAATACAAGAGAGTCGAGACAAAGGACAGGGAAGCTTGATCACCGATTAGGGTCACAGGTAAAATACAGACTCTACTTGGAGAGATAAAGTCAGTTTAACGGAAACAAAACCACCACCAATTCACCAGCTGGATCAGAGTAGGACATTGTGTTTTACATCATAAATAAAACCAATCTTAAATAAACGCACCTTCACCCCCACGTCCCTTCTTCCCAGGCCCAGCTCTGCTACCTCTTATCCCACAGAGGCACAGGGGAGCAAGGCATGGCGTTGTGGTCAGTCCCAGACCATTCCATGTTGTTTCTGCCACCACTTCCTCCCTGGGGGAAGACTCCTTACAGTCCTCCCCTTCGGCAATGTGTCATCCCTCCCACAGGATGTGGTCCTCCATCCTCCACTGCTCCAGTGCAGTCTCCCTGAGTCACTCTCCTTCAGGAGTTTTCCCCTGCTCCAGTGCGGGGTCTTCCACGGGCTGCAGAGGGGGCTCTTCTCAACCATGGGTCTCTAAGGTTTGCAGGGTCTCAGCCTGCCGTCTCACCATGGGCCAAAGAGGAATGGTCACTCTGGCATCCCTCCCCCCTCTTCCTTCCTCACTGACCTGGGTGTCCCATGGTTGTCTCTCATCCCACTCCTCTCCAAAACAAAAGAGCTCCCAAAACAAATGAACTTGCCCAACAGGTTTTCCCCGCTTAAACAGGTTATTGCAGAGGCATTGATTGGCTTGGCCTTGTCAGAGCTGGGAGAACTTAGAAAACCTTCTTACAGGAGCCATGCCAGCAGCCCCTCCCTCACAACCAAAACCCTGCCAGACACAAACCCTAGACCAGAAGTTATGCTCCAGACTTGATTCCTCTTTTCTCAAACAGGGAGAATAATGAAGCCATCCTTTTAGGGCGCTGATACCAGCTGTATCTCTAGTACATCTACTGGAATTTGCCAGTATTTCTTCTTCCCCTGCTTCAGATTTTATCCCTCCCATAGTTCTTTGGCTCCTCTGCAAGAATCTAATCCCTTTTGACAGTGCTGTGTTAGACCATACCCCTTGCAGGAAAAGGCATGCTAGCCTAGTGGACAGCATGTCTTGCAAAAAGACGTTCTGGTAGGCCAGGGTCATTGCAGCCAGTTACACCATCCAGCTCTTCAATGACACTGCCCTTGACACTGACATAGTGACTGGTTTTGCTCTCCTGCACAATCTCTCTATTCCACTTCTTTTTTTCAGAGGCAAAAATACATACAGCATCCCTGTATTATAAAAATCTTTTTCACGTTGTGCATACTGAGCAGCTCACATTATTGGGGGTTTCCACCTAACCCAAATCACTAAGGCACAGTCCAGGGAATGGTAAACGAGACTGACAAAGAATTAAGAAAAAAGCTGTTCAGGGAAAATACTGGCTCCAGCTTTGCACTTCTAATTTATCTTTTCATTTTAATGAGAGCAGAGGGAAAGA
>NW_010390055.1:15797-21501 GCF_000710305.1 Buceros rhinoceros silvestris | reverse complement strand
CACACCCTTCTCAAATACATTAATTTTCACACAGCACCTGAAGAAGGCTCAGGTTGTACTATGACAAAAATCAAGCCAGGATGCGTACAGCAGCTCCTACCGTAGTTACTTCAGGTCAAGATTGGCATTGTAGTAGAGGACAATAAAGCAACAGAGGAGAAGACATTTTAAACACACTGTTCAAGCACATGATTTCCTGTTAAATAACTGTCCAGAAATCACAAATGCCAGCTGAAAAAAAGCTCAGAACAACTGTCCACAGGCATGAAAACACTTGGTAAACCCTGGCTGTGTCACAGGATGAGAAAACATTAAGTCACCCACGCCAGGACGCACAGGCTAGGACCAGTGGCTGTGAGGATTTCAGGGTGGAGCCTTTAACCCCTACCTCTGCAGCACACACCAACCCCTCTCCTGTCCTCACTCCTTTCATGGCAGTAGAGATGATGTATCAATAAGCCAAGCAAATCACAGCTCTTGTACGCTGCAGACAGCCTCCCACATTCAGAGAGAGAAAACATTCAATTCTGGGGCATATTAAAAGGAGGGAAAGGAATCAGCAACGGGCTACACCTTCAGGCACCTGACTAAGCTGTCTGCCCTTCTCAAGGAACCTCTTGGGATTTCTGTTGACTGGCAATCAGCCCAGCTGCCTTACTAACTCCAGATCAAACAGCTTGTCAGAGTTTTACCTGGAGGGCAGCTTGAAGTGGAAGCATTTAGCATCTACTACACCTGCTGAGTAGGGCTTGCGGTGGGCTATTTCTACTACACACTTGCAAGAGTGCATAACCACGCGTCCTACCCATTCTGGCATTAAAGATTATTCATCACCCATGAAGAAACCTCTCTGCAATTCCCAGGCTAAACAGGTTCACAGTTTTATACTAATACTATCCCTTAGTGCAAAACACTTTTTTCTCCTCGGTCTTTTCCTCACCAAATACAATCACCATTTCTGTTACCCTTTTGCATCTGACAGTCTCTATCTCCCAGCCTCCTTCACCCTTCTTTGTCCCATTCCCTTCTGAATAACTGGCAGGAGAAAAACGCAGTTATTCAACTTTTTTTTTTTTGCATACCACATGCTAGAGCACCTCTGAAGATTGTCTTACCTTCTGCTGACTTGGTTCAGCTCAGAGCTTTCAGCTGTACAGGGACACAGCCAGGCTGGAGAAACAGAGGACAAATCCTGCCAGTGGAGCTGCAGCATATTATGCAGATCTCAGTAAAACACCCCCACCAAGCAAATTCAAAATACAGAGGAAAAGCAGAGCAGAACAACTATCATTCATGTAGGAGAAGCAAGGGCCCTCTGAGGGCTTCAAGGCTCCCAGCACTGCAAGTGTGATTGGAAACAGGTGAGGAGGCACAGCCAGGTGCTTGAACAAGCCCACACTCAACTCTAAAAGGGACATGATTCCACTTTTCTTTTCTTACAAGAGCCCCAAGCCTTTCAATCAATGTTTTTCAATGAAATGAAGCATTTGCATATATTTCGATTTGCAGATCTGCTGGGCTGTAGTAGTTAGAAAGGCCTGAAGTCACAGGGAAGGTGGTGATTTTTCTAGACTACATTGTGTGGGGTTCATACAGGGCAAAGGGGAGATGTCAGCACGTGAGGCTGCAAGCTTGTTTAGCAGCTACATTGACTCTAGACACTATGTACCTTCAACTTCAGGAAGTCACTGCTCTATGATTACTGTCACTGCAGACAGAAGAACGGGGGTTCCCAGTTCTTCTAGGAACAAGTTTAAGTAATTCTGAGTTTGTTTTAAGAGCAGAAAAAGAAACTCAAAGGTGAGGAATAAGGAGAGCCTTCACCTCGGCTATTTAGAGAAAGTTTTGACTCCGACACCCACAGCACTCAACCAGCCCACACACTCTTTTACCAGAAAAGTTGCATTTTAGTCCCTCCTCTGATCTTGTCTTTTAGACATCAAGTCATAGTTCTAGTTATTCAGCACTAACCTTGAAATCAGTCCCCAACCTCACCTGAAATAAAGGCCAGCACGTTAGCATTAACCGGGTGCCCCAAGTGCCAGCTGCTTAAGCACGTGAACCTGGAACACTCCATCCCTGGCTAGCACAGATTCCTGACACTACCATCAACATTTAAATTACCATACTGATTTTCATTTTCTGAACTGAATCACATGCCAGACTTTCTAAAGAGGTTTCAACATTTTTTAGTTTGAAAAGTATGTAGAGAAAGTTGCTCTTTTCCTCTCCAACAGTTTACCAGATCAGCTCCTAATGTTACAGGTACCTCACACAACTCTTCCCTTGCACTGGGGATTTTAATTCTGTTGTCTTTCTGCCTCTCACTTTTTATATAATACAAAAGATTTTGGCTGATTTTTCCTCCAAAATATAGAAGTATTGTTATAAAGGAACATAACAATGGTTGTTCTGGATTTACACTACTGTAAATCAGGATCTGTCCCATTAATGCTGGGGAGAAAATGCTAACCATTATCATTAAAATGGGGCAAAGTAGAGTGAATCAAGTAGGGTCTACTATGGGTCAGTAGAGCACTTTATCAAGATCTTCTTCTCTGTAAGGCCAGAATGAAAGAAAAAACATAAACCTTTCCCACTGATGTATTGTTATCGGAATTTGGTTGACAAATTAGCTTCCTATTGGGATTCTGTGAGTGCAAATAAGTGTCTGGCAATAATTTAAGATAATATTTTGATAATGATCAGCTGACATGAGGGAAAAAAATGCTACCTGGAAAAAAATTACAGTCATCATCACAGACTATATATCCTTACAAAGAAATAAAGTGTACAAACCTAGTCCAAGTCAGTATCCATGCCAACACAGGGTGAAGTTACATGTGTTCCACAGGCCTTTTTGCTTACTTCAGCTGGCTGGATACTCACGGTCATGTCATTTTGATTTTATGCCTCACATCTCAACACAAAAAGAGGTAAGTAAGTGTTCAGGGGTAATACTCAGGCTTTTATCACACAGGCAGCATCAGGAGGGAAAGCAGTTTCAGATTTAGTGGGTGAGAAGTGAACAATGATCTTAAACAGAAAGCAGTTGTGCTTGTGACGTCATGGCCTCGGCATTGCCCCTTGCAGCATGGTGTCCTGGCAGGGCTCTGCAGTCAGGGCTTGAATTACTCAATACAAAAACCTAATTTTCTACAATTTTGGCCCTGTAAGGCCCACATGAACAGTCTCACAGATGTGTTACGTTGCAGATACAACCACTGTGACTGGTTCCCTACCGCACTGCTCATCACTGGCACTCCCATCAGCATGGGCTTGCCCGGACACGGGCCAAGCAGAAATCTTCCAACTCTAGACCTACAAACTAGAGGGATGGTTTTGCTCCATCATCATTAGTGGATGTCAGAGCGTCCTCCTGAGTCCATCAGGAAGCATAGGAGCCTGAGGGAGGATGGTGCCAGACCTACTCCAGAGGTTACTTTCCAAAATGCAGCTTCTGCTGGATCATCCCCTATCAACATTGCTGACTTCCTGTAAATATCTCACCCAGGAACATAAAATTACCATTAAGACTGACAAGGATATACCCTCCTCCACTGCAACTCACACGGCTGCTGTTTTCCAGCACTAAAGAACATCCCTTTTTCTTTGGCAAAGTGAGTACATCATTTGGGATTATTAATGCAAGCATCTCTCACTGACAGTAATGAGGCTGGTGCACTCTTGACACAGGAGGACAGCCACGCTGACACCACAGGGCTCAGACACAGCACAGTGAATATCATTCTCCAGGGGAAGAGTGATTTGTTGCAAAGGACTTATTTCTTAATGTCTTCATTCTCAGCACAAACCTCTAAATGGCAGTCCTCGTTATTCATGATACATGAGATATCCTAGAAAATGGCCACTCCTGCCTAGCAGGATGGAAATTACAAGGGCTATCAAATCAGTCCCAAGGATATGGTGCATAAGCTGATCACCAGGTGGAAGCAGGATGGACTCTCTCCTCAGCGACAGCATTACTGCAGAAAGATGTGGATTGAAGTCATCATGGAGCTGAGAAGGCAGGGAGGGAAGATGGTTTTCAACAGGGCCATGGCTAAAAAGGAGCAATTGCCTGAATAGTTACAGGAACCTGTTTGAAGACAAGCAAAGTGTGGTGTCTTCACCCTTCCTAGAGTAAATTTCCACAGTCCTCCACCTACCATAAAGCAATCATATAATTCAAGGTTAATGCTTCAAGACACAAAGATACACACTTGTTATAATGTGCTCTACACTGATTACAGCTAAAATTATTCCCAGCATTTTTACTTTGGCACTGAAACATCTGTTTGCATCTGCAGCAGGCCTCTCTTATGCCACAGCAAACTGCATAATGCTACTGTTAGCACCATTGAGCAAATACATTCCAGTAATGTTTCTCCTACTAACAGATGTGATCTTGTAGAAATCTCTCCCTTTGGTTCTCTTTACCTCCTTGCTCTGCTGGAATGAGAGGATATAGGAAAAGGAGAGAATAAAACATTACAATAAAAGAAGAGCAACCTTATTACAAACAACACAGCAGCAAATTATTAGAGTTTAGAGGAAGGGAGTTTGCATGTTATTTGCACTTGTTCTTGTAGATGTAATGACCAAGAGTGTGCCTCAGCCCCAAACCTTCGTTTTAAATGAGGTAAAAGTAGCTGTCACTTTCAGTGATTGGCTGCTTTATGAAGCTGTTCTCAGTGTAGACTCAATTACATCTCGCCAAGTACATTTCTTCTTTCAGTCTCATTTCTAGGTTGATGATGGGATCTCACGAGTGTCAGCCCAGTCTTTGGTTGAACTGTTTAAGCTTTTGGTACTTCATCAGGATCTGCATACAGACATGTCACTCTATTGTCTCTGGATGCAGTGAGAGTGCTGCCCAGTGACCAGAAAGCTCTTATAAATTCAGAGAATTTCAGGCCAAAAGAGATCCAACAATGAACATACAGGATTCTAAGACACTGTCCACTGTATATCAAACGATTTCTCAGTGGGAGTCCTGACACACTGAGCAGCTCACAGTCTCTTTGAAACTTCTAAGGTGTGCTACAGTCCATGTTTCCCCATACAGACAATTTCTGAATCTTTCCGTTTTGGGAGAGCCTGCTTATAACCTGCTTAGTTTTTCTGATAACGTTACTGCCCTGCGAGATGTCATGCTACCTTGTGACCCAGCTGTCACTCAAGCCTGAACTCCACCAACCTCCTCTGAGGTTTCTGTGATGGCTCAGCATCCTGGCTCAAGTTTGGAGCTTGCAAGTAAGGAAAAGTGAACATGGGTGGAAGACACTGGCTCAACTTGTACCTTGGCTCTAAGGGCAGCATGATTGTCCTGATCACTATCCTGCCTGAATAGGCCTTACCCAAAGTATTCAGCCCCCAAGAGAATCTCAGAGAGCCTGGTGAGCTCAGCCATGCTCCCATATCCTCTTTTCATGCTGCCCAGCCCCAATGGCCTTCCACAAAAATGCTGTGTGTAGCAAAGGCACATCAGGAGAAAGACAAGAGTGGATTAGAAGGAGGGAATGAAGGTGAAGCCAAGCTTATGTCTACTCATGCTTCATGAAGATGTAACGAGTAAACCACGGATGAACTAAGAGTACAGTTAGAAGGGCCAGAAGGCTGGTGTAGGCAATCTCACTGTAAGCGCACACTGGTGCCACTGTCAAAAGCAGTAGGAAAATATTTCTTCAGACCAAGTGGCATT
>NW_010390055.1:7860-15719 GCF_000710305.1 Buceros rhinoceros silvestris | reverse complement strand
ATTCCTGTATTGTTTATAGGCTATTATCTATTAGTACCCAGAGTGATTAGTATAAATCTTGCAACCTGTTTTCCAACAGAATTATGTTTGGTGTCTGGATCCTTCCTGTTGCTCTCTTCCCTGCTCCCTTATTAAGCAAAAGCGATTCATCTGCACAAGAAACTCTGATGATGGGTGCAGTAAAGAGTAACATCACGCCACTGATCAAACACTTATAGCATTCCTAAAATTACATCGTAGCAGTTCAATAGCTGTAGGAAATACATTTTTTATACTTCTTACTTGGCATGAAGTGTGTTAGGAATTTATTTTCCAAAACCAGTAAGTGAGAAAAATGTCAGATTTGGTGCATGAAGGCAGCAATAAAGTGCGAGTCCTTCTTACTCTCCTCTTCCTATGTCTTGGTATTGTCCTTCAGGGATGACTCCTAAAGGATTTAACATTCCATCTTGTTTATGATCAGAGTGTGAGCAAGGTTTCTTGGGTGAGTTGGTGGTTCTGGTGAAGCCTCTAATGGTCCACAGATTGTTGGACTGAGACGGATGTGAATTTTTATAGTACAGATGTTTAGTCCAGCTCTTGCAATGATCATCTACCCCAAAATATCCCAAATGTAAGTTTTAGTGTACATGGAGTTGGATTGAAAAATTATGAAACTGCCACAACGGTAAGCACTTAGTTCATTTAATCTTTCCTGGCTTTTTAGCCTTTGGAACGCTCTTTTAAAAACTTCTCTTCCCAGTCCTGAGGGCTGCAAAATAGATAAAAGCTTTAACTCTCCTTTATTCAAGTGGGAATTTAAAGAAAAATTGCTCTTGCGATAGGCAGCAATACTACATTCTCACACATAATCAATACCCATCTAGTAAACGACTCATATCTCCAGCCAAAATTCTTCTGCCTCACTTATGTTTATCTCTGGAAATTTCTTAAGCAATTAAAAATCAGCTTGGGTTACCCACCCTGCATGTGCTCTTCTGCTCTGTGGATGTGTTCTTGCTGCAGACCTCATTTAGAAGATGTTGCTATGACTCCTCAGTCCCTGATCACTCAGTTGGAGCAACCTACTAGGTGTCTTTCTTCATAGTTCAGATTCCTCCAGCCTCATGCCTCATGCAATATATTTTAACTGTGTTTCCACAGGACACGCTGCTAGATTTCTAATGCTTTGCATCATTGGAAAACTAGCCAGAAAACAACAGATTTGTGCCAGAATTTGTATAAATTTATTTGAACCGTATTTGCATTGTGGTTTAAAGACACCGACTAAATGATAAAACTCTCGAAATAAGACTTGAAACAGATATGATTAAAAAAAAATTCAGTTTCCAACTGGGCAACTGAGGCACAGTAAGGTTGAGAGTCATTGTTATACTGAAGGTTTGAATCTGACATTGCTTTTTGGACAATACTTGGACTTTCTCTTATCCTTTTGGCTGATTAACTACTCTCAGAGTGGTCTATCCTTTGCTTCTGAATCAACACTCATTGCCTCCCTTTATTTTCTTTCCCTTTTCTTATAACCAAGGCATCTGATTGATTAACCATTCTTTATTTTGTGAATGTTGCCAAACTTCATTTGCCTATAACTGTTCTTGTGTTTCTGGGTCATTAAGCATGTAAATTAAATTCAATTGAAAATTGAATATATAAGTGCGCATATGCAGGGTCTTGAAGAATAGAGAGGAAGTTAATGAGAGAAGATATTCCCACATCTGTAATTCTGACCTGCTCAGTCTTTCAGAAAGGAATTGCTCAACAGATTTGAAATTGCATAATTTCAAATCGTTTTGACAGCTTTTATAGTTAATTATTTTCTTCTCATTTAAGTTTTCCTGAAAAAGAAGGGCACCCCTTTCATCTCCTGTTTCTGTTTGGGGATGTGTTTACTGCTAGACTGGGATCCCTTCCACTTACATTTAAATATTTAAACTTAGGGACCTGGATTAAACAGATAATATACCTTGCTTTTCACTGGATAGAAATGCATTTGCAGTCCGGGCAAGGACTGGGCATTGCCACTCCTTTTGCCGGACTGAGCGACCCCTGCCCCTGGAATACCTCTGTGTAGTGGCTTTAGAGAATCATAGAATGGTTTGGGTTGGAAGAGATCTTGAAAGGTCATCTAGTCCAAATTCCCTGCAGTGAGCAGGGACATTGTCAAACTACATCAGGTTGCCCAGAACTCTGTCCAACCTGACCTTGAATGTTACCAGGGATAGGACTTCCACCACCTCTCTCAGCAGCACGTGCCAGAGTTTCACCACCCTCAGTGCAAAAAAATTCTTCCTGATGTCTAATCTGAATCTCCCCTCTTTCAGTTTAAAACCATCACCCCTTGTCCTGTTGCAGCAGCCCCTGTTAAAAAGACTGTCCCCATCCTTCTTATAAGCTACCTTTAAGTACTTGAATGGCCTCAATAAGGTCTTCCAGGAGCATTCTCTTCTGCAGGCTGAACAACTCCAACTCTCTCAGCCTGTTCTCATAGCAGATGTGCTGCATCCCTCTGATCATTTTTGTGGCCCTCTCCAACACGTACATGTCCTTCTTGGCTGAGGACTCCAGAGCTGCACACAGGACTCCAGGCGGGGTCTTACCAGAGTGGAGTAGAGTGGCAGGATCACCTCCCTTGACCTGCTGGCTGCATTGCTTTTGATGCAGCCCAGGATACAGTTGGATTTCTGGGCTATGAGCACACATTGTTGGCTCTTGTCCAGCCTTTCATCCATCAGCACCCCGCAGTCCTTCTTTGCAGGTCTGCTTTCAATCCCTTCATTCCCCCAGCCCATATTGACTTCAAGGATTGCCCCAATCCAGGGGCAGAACCTTCTTTGGTCTTGTTTAACTACATGAGGTTCACATGGGCCCACTTCTCCAGTTAGTCCAGATCCCTCTGGATGCCATCCCATCCCTCAGGTGTGTCAACTGCACCACTCAGCTTGGTGTCATCTGCAAACTTGCTGAGGGTGCACCCCATCCCACTGCCTATGCCGTTGATGAAGATATTGAGTAGCACTGGGTGCAGTGCAGACCCCTGAGGAGCACCACCTGTCTCTGATCTCCATCTGGACATCAAGCCATTGACCACTAAACTCTGGATGTGACCAGCCAACCAATTCCTTATCCACCGAACAGTCTACCCATCAAATTCATCTCTCCAGTTTAGAGAGAAGGATGTTCTGGGGGACCATGTCAATGGATTTACAGAAATTCAGAGAGATGACATCCATAGCTCTTCCGCTGTCCACCAACGTAGTCACTTTAAAAGGTCACTAGGTTGGTCAGGCAGGACTTGCCCTTGGTGCAGCCCTGCTGGCTGTCTCAAATCACCAACCTGTCCTCCATGTGCCTTAGCATAGCTTCTAGGAGGATCTGTTTTATGATCTTCCCAGGCACAGAGGTGAGGCTGACAGGTTGGTAGTTTCCAGGTCCTCCTTTCTACCCTTTTTCAAAATGGGTGCATTGTTTCCCATTTTCTGTCAACGGGGACTTCATCTGAGTTCTGGGATAAATATCACAGAGAGTGGTTTGGCAACTGCATCATCCAGTTCCCTCAGGACTCTGGGATGCATCTCATCAGGTCCCATAGACTTATGTATTCAGGTTCCTCAGGTGGTCACAAACACGATCTTCACTTACAGTGGGAGAGACTTTGTCCCCCTGGTCCCTGTCTTGTGATCCATTGACTCAGGGGGGTGCGAGGAAAGAGGTTATCAGTGAAGAGTGAGGCATAAAAATTGTTGAGTACCTTAGCCTTCTCCTGGTTGTTATCAGCTTGCCAATCATGTCGATCTGAGGCAGTGAGCCTGATTTCTTGCACCTGGAGATCAAGAGCTCTTGCACTCTATTGCAAGCATCCTTAAAGATCTGCTAGTTCTGTTCTGTTCCCTTGTCCCTGAGGGATGTTTCCCAGGAGACCTTATTGACTGATTCCTTGAAGAGCTGGACATTGCTTTCCTAAAATTTGAGGTCTGTCTTTACTCTTCATCTTGACCATATCCCTCAGGACTCCACCAGTGAACTCCACCAGTGTGGGATCACTGCAGCCCAGGCTGCCTCCAATCTTGACATTACTGATTGGCGATCGTCAGGTCCAGCACTGCATCCCCTCCCCTATTGCCTTCACAGATGCCAGTTTTCCCTGAGAATCACTGGAATAATCAAGACAGGTCAGACAATCCAGTTAACATTTTCCTCTCTGTTGCAGAATATCTTTTTTGACAAAATTGAAGCCTATGTCCATTCATGGGGGGTGGGAAAGTCACAAAAACTGAGAAGGCCAGCTTTTGTGTTTCATTTTGTTTGAACACAAAGGAAAAAATTCATCCAGTTAGGAGGATTTTTCTCCCAGAATGAATTTGCTTTAATTTTGGCCTGTTTTTGATGCAACACCATAGGGCTTTGCCAAGGATGTTTCCCTGTCAGTCCAGATTTACACGCATTCCTTATTTCTACGACCTTCCTTCACACATGGTTCCCTAAATACCAGCTGTAGTCTGAGTATGGACATAAATGGGAAAATGAAATCATAGCCAGTTTCTGTGGGATTAGTGGTGAAATAGGGGCTTACTGGTGCTTTTGGCAAGGAAAGAGGTTTTATCCTTCTAACTTTCTGGATGCAATGTATCACTTGCCTTGTACTTTTCTGTATTATTGTTAGGACATTCGAAATACTGAAAAGTAAGTTTGATAAAGTAGTGTTTCCTTAAGAGGACCAACTTACACCAGTGTCAAAGCTGTAGTCACCATTGCAAGTCTTCTATTAAAAAAATAAATCCATCATGTCTTGGCCAAATTCCAGACACACTAATAATTCACAAGCTGAATAAATATCTTGCAATAATTAGTTTGTAGTGTGACTTTTGCCACTTTTCCTTCTCAAGGGCGGTTTATGATCTGATATTGATTGTTTTATATACATTAACTATTCACAGAATCACAGAATCATCTGGTTGTCAGAAACCTTTAAGATCATCGAGTCCAACCATTCACCCTGCACTGCCAGGGTCCCTAAACCATGTCCCTCAGCACCACACCCACACATCTTTTAAACACTTCCAGAGATGGGGACTCCACCACTTCCCTGGGCAGCTTGTTCCAGTGCTTAATGACCCTCTGTGCAAAGAAATTTTTTCTGATATCCAACTTAAATTTCCCCTGACGCAACTTAAGGCCATTTCCTCTCGTCCTGTCATTTGTAACATGGGAGAAGAGACATTCAATTCTATTTGCTATATATTCTAAAATACTTTATTTCTTGGTATGGAGTTTATGGTTGACTTGCAAGCAGGTAACCGTGAGGGTTTGAAATCCATGAAACTCTAATGTGCTGCTTTGTAGCAACTAGACAGAACTGCCCACAATACGGTTTCTGTGTCTTGGAAAAAGAGGATGAAAATCACCCTCATGGAAATTTTAATTTCAGTGGAGTAGTATATATAACTTGAAAATTTACTTTACCGAAGGTTCTATGTCAGTATAACTTTATAGCTAGTAAAGCAGAAAGGTTCATAAGAATCGCTGCAGTAATTGCATTTTCAAATTAAAGATAATAGACATTTTTTAGTTTGCAATGTTTGTCCAGTAATTATGCTGTACTTGCCTGAAATTACAGTCTGCACAACAGCAAGTGAAGTTATTCTTGACACTTTATCTAAACATCATGTAATTCCTCAGTGCTATAGACATCTGCTCATTTCACTGCTGCGTAGTGCTTCTTCATTATCTGCCAAAAGATTTGTGGGCATGTGGTCTGCAAAGTGCTCTGGGCATACTGGTATTTGTGAAAGGCAGCAGCAGCAGCCACTTTCTACTCCCCCTTTTTCCTCAGAAGATTTTGAAACGAGCATATTTGACTCTGTTCAATTTACTTTTCAAGGCAAAATATGCAAATGCCCTAGAATTAATCTGCACAGGGGATATGTGTGTCTTTTCTTTTAAAGATACTAACTCACTCAGCTCGCAAACACTCCATTTTCAACTGCCAATCCTGAAGCATTAAAATCAACAGCCTTAATTATTTATTATCCTCTATACCTACTAATAACGTCTTAATTGTTTTTTGGATAGGACATTTTTCGAGGGAATCATAAAGTTTTCATACTCTGGCATTGTCCCAGACTAGAGAATTAATGATAGGCTCTTAATTTAGCCATAAACAACTGACTTCAAAACATTCCAGTTTCTGATATTCATTTGATTAATCTTCACATCCTCTCTGGACACACTGCTGCTTCTGGCTGTGAGGTACTTACTGCATCTCCCTAGGAATAGCCACAGTCCACCGGTCCTGCTGCTCCCTGGATCTCAAGAAGGGTAGGGAGTCAGCCCATGGTGAGGATGCCAGCTGAGGGTGCCAAAATGGGATTTAAGGAGAGTTGCTGTATTATTTGCTTCCTGTCCTCATTGCAACACTGTTTTAGCCCTTTGCTTTCCCCACTGGCTGCCCCTTTTTTCAGCTGTGGCACCCTATGATCTACAAACACATCTTTAGGCTTTTTTCGCAGCAGGAGGGTTTCAGGAATGGACTATGCCAACATCTGCAGGGAGATCTGGGTGTATTCGTGATCAACATCCCTGCACACAACCTACAGATACTGAATGTCTTCTACACATGGGCAGGAGCTCCAGACATCAACATGAGACCTTCTAGTGAATAACAGGAGTATCTCAGCCCTGCCTTGATCTCAGACTACCTTAAAAACATGCTGCCTTAGAGTGGTCTGTTTGAATCCTACTGTGCAGGAGATAAAGGAAGAATATAGCTACAGAGATATATACAAAATGTTTTCGGCTAAGTCTTAAAGCCAAGCAAAGCACATTTGGTTGTGTCATATCTTCAATCCCTGCTATAGGATTGACTTCTCCTCCTGTCACCTCCTTCCAAACCTTCCCAAGTAGCTCTGCCACGGTTTTTTTCCCTCTTGTATTTTATTTTAAAACAGCCAATATCATCACCACTAAATGAGCTTCCAATTTTCTTCTTCTAATCCCTGCTGGTATAAACTTTTTACCTCCCAAAAGGAAAAAAAAAATCCAAACCAGTGAAGTCTGGAATGTCTAGGTAATATCTGCTTTCCTGTCCTCTGCTTTTTCCCTGGGATTTTCTTTATTTAAAAATAAACAGACTCATTTTGAAGTACTCACCAGAAGGTGCCAACTGACAGAAATAAAACATCCTCAAGGGACCTGATACCAGCATTTCTCTGCAGAGATTCACTGCTCTGATCGGAGTTCTAAGACATTTTTAAAGAATAGGCTCTTCATGGCTCCGCTGGTTTAAGCATTTCTCTCATCAGGGAGAGAGTAGGTTTGGGATCAGAGGCCACACTTTGCACTTCCTTACTTCTGTTGTATTCAGTTACTATTTCCTTCCTTCAGAACACAAAAATTGCACAGGTGACTGTTATGAAGACTGCAGATGAGGGCTGCTTGCCCTGTCCCTTCAGGATTGCTTTATTCCTTTCCCAATAAGTATTATTGGCTGCGAGCATGTTCAATAGAAAAGAGAAGTGGTTGGTCAAGAGTAGAAGAGACAAGTAAGGACCTCTCAAGAGATCACTAACCTATTTTTCTGTAGTAAGGAACAATTAGGATGAAGTTCTCTGCCTTGCATCACATATTTCTAGAAATAAAAGGTATTAAAATGTTAATTCAGTACTAGATGCAAGGGCTGGTTTGAGGTCTCAGGAGAATGAGGTTTTGTTCTTACCTCAAACACCAATGTGATCCAGTAAAACATGGAGAAAATGTCATTTCACTGCTTCTGAAGGGTGTATCAGCTCTGTCCTGGGCTGATCTCTGTTGAAGGTTGAAGTAGCCCTCATCTTCACAACACTTCACAACTGAGCTTGGGCAGG
>NW_010390055.1:452-7773 GCF_000710305.1 Buceros rhinoceros silvestris | reverse complement strand
GGAATGCCACACCACTGATTAATTAAACCAGTTCCCCACCTAACAGCTGGTGGAATCTCTTTAATGCCAGCATACATCAGCATACCTAATGTCCACGTTAGGTTTTGGCTGACATTTTGATATCAGATAGAGCATGTGATTTTTTTCATATCCTTAACTGATCATGCTGGACTGGCAAAACACAGCCACCAGTACTACCTGGTACTGTTCATCTACTATGGCAGGTACCATCCATCTATTCTGGCTGTTGCATGTTTGAGGTGCTGAGATGGACTCTCAACTACTGAGCCACTTGCCTCTCAGCCACCCACATCCCCACACAAATAAGACAGAAGCTGAAATTTCTTTTTTGCAAGGACATGGTAGAATCAGAGCAGAAAAAGAGCTTTAAAAAACATTGGATAGGGGTCATTTCATCAACACACTAAAATATTACGCTAGAGAGAAGCAACATCAAGAGGGAGCTGCTTCATCTACAGCCAATGATTGGAAGCGCAATTCAGAGGCAGGGGGAAGGCTGTGTTGAAGGCTGGGTATTTCCCTCACACACACTTATAACTCTCTTGGTACTTTCTAAGAACAAAGTGGTGGTGAAAAAGAAAACTCGTTAGGACTCTGACTCCCTGTGGATTCCACATTGCACTGGGGACTATGACTACGAACCTAGTGATCCCAAAGTGGGTTGGAGGTGTTCATCTCATTGTGTAGGCACCGGAGAGGAAGGTGACATACCGTCTATATGCAAAATTTCCATGTGGGGAAAAATGGTGTATTTGCAAGGACAGTTCAGATGTTGGGAGACAGATAGAGAAAATCAGTATGGCTCTCACTCAAAGGTCAAAGCAAGGTGAAGAAGGACCAAAGTGTACATCCTGATGTGTTTTTATATAGGAGGATGAGTCAGTTTGGATAGGTGCCATGACACTTGAGAAGTCCAAGAACAAATTAAATTCGAAAGAAAGAATGGAAGTTTTAATTGATAAGAAGTCCTGGCTTCTAATGGTTCTGTAAAACAAGCATTTAAGAAAACATAAAATCACTTACCTCAGAATTTAGCCCACCATGAGGTTGACACCTTGTGAAGAACACATGCTACCTCACATCAGAGGGTCTTGAACCATTCTCAGATGTGTAGGTCAGTGCCAAACTGTCAGCTTGTTGTGACTTTCACGATAGCTCTCCTTCCCAGAGTCATGCCATCCTCACATGAGCCACGCCAACCCTGACTTCTTCAATGCCATTCTCACAAGGTTATCCTCCCTGGCTCGTATGAGATGCCACAACACAATCCCCTTTTAATGATATTCCAAATCAGCTGCCAGCTCCCCCGGTCTCCCTGCAAGTCACAAATCAGATAGCTTGTCTAGCTGATTTGTAGGGTGATGCAAAGCTCCTAGCTCAGAAGGACAAAATAAGGAAATCCGTATTCCCTCCTCTGCCTTTCCCCCACCGCTTTCATCAAGCTGGTTTTCATGGAGTTTGTAGTGAATGAAGCAGACATTTAAGCACCATGTTACAGATGCTCAGAAATAGAGGAGCAAAGGTCCCAGGTCCCCTCCTGGCATTGCTGACTAACAGGCTTTCCTCAAGGTGAGGAAAATAGGGCAAACTGATTAACTTCAGGTAATGAAGTGACACATTCATCCTCTATCCATCTATTCTTGCAACCTCTAAGAGGAATAATAAATATAAAACAAAGGAAGACTTTTTAGGCATTGCTAGCAAATGTTTCCCCTTCAGCTAATGACAATATGTCTTTACACCTGCTCAGTCAATTTTTAATCAAAAAGTAAAAATACCCTCTTTGACTTTTTATTCAGAATATCAAAGGTAATTTTCAAAGGTCTTAATATAAGTTAAGAATCCAGACTCTGCTGAAAATTTACGTACATTACACACTGAATTGCTTCTATGCATGTCTTCAAAAAACGCATCATACATCTGGAGATATACGATGCAGAGAATTAGGGGAATATAAGCAGGAAAGTGATGTTAGTTCAGTGCTTCACCAGGGCTCATTTATCCTGTTTAGAAATATGTTTGTCTGCTTCTGGTATTCCACCTAGTTTGGATACGATATTATCCCCTGAAAATATGCCCTGCAGACAACAGGAAACACACACAAAGCAATTTCACTATAATTGATTCTTCTGTTAAAATGATATAAAACCAGAGTAACGTCATAACCATCTATAGAGCAAATCCATACTAAGTCACTAAGATGAGAATTAGGTCTCTTGTGTTGTAGAAGATTTATGCTAATATATATGAAGAAAAGGAATCCAAAGATCAGAATACATGTCTATCCACGAACGCATATTGATTATGTGCCTCTTATATGTGGATCACTGAAAGTGTCTCTGTGCAATGTGCTGTTCCACAGGACAGCAAATGCCTGTATTCCATCACAAAGATGTGCCACTAATTACGTTTCAGATGTTGTGAGTTCACCCCATGTCACAGTCATGACAGCATACCTGGATACACGTTTTCCATCATGCATGGACACTGCTGGCATGCTCTGCTTCAGGAGCTGCTGTTCTGGGGGGTGAAAGAAGGGGTTTGGTCTTTTTTTTGGGGGGGGAGGGGTGGGTTAGTTTTTAAGATCCAGTCTCTTAAATATGGATTAGGAAGATCCTATCTGACTTCACTTGTAGTAGATTCTTGACTATAACCAGTAACCCAACTGAGCGCCAGTTTTCTTTCTCTGAGGTCAATTGTTTGTTTGGCTTTTTTAACAGAAGTTATTCAGACTTAACTGCAAATTCTGGGCAATCATCCCTTGCTCTCAAAAACTCTTTCATCCATCATTTCTGTTTATCAAGAGGTTATTAAATTTCTTGAAAATATTTTGGGGAGCATTTTTAGAAGAAAAATGCAACCACTTCTACACTTGCTTTTATCAATTAAGCCAGCAGTACACAACAGTCATCCTGGCTCTACCAAACATGTAATCCAGAACTTTTCAGAGCTTGGTGTTTAGAGGTTTACTAGCAAGTCTCCCGTTTTTCTATTTTGATCAGTCTCTGTGAGAATTTTCCAAATCCTTTGCATCTGTAAACTCCTACTAATGTTCAGATGGAAATGTGGCCCCCTGGGGACACAAATTTCAGTCCACAGATGGGAAGCTTTTGTTTTTCCGAATTATATTCCATGGGCTTTTAAAACCTAATCCTTACATCAGTGGGGTTCCATGGACCACAGCTTGAAAACCTCCGAAGTAATTCACATGAAGATTACTTTCTCCTAGCATGCAGGAACAGGTGGTGCTCTACAGAAGAAGCAGGCTCAAGTAAATTACATTCTTACCGTAAAACTGTATAGATGACACATAGGGTCATGAAGACTTGCAGGACTACAAATCCACAGAGGCAGCAGAAATCAAACTAGTACCAGTTAACAGATTAATGTCTCAGTCTCACAGTTACTCAAGCAGGGAACCAAAGGGTCAGGATTTCTTCGGCATCTTCAGGACATCATTGCATGGAGTCCTCAAAGAGAAAAGGATTGTTTCCCTGTAAGAATATTCACATAGGAAGATTTTTACAAATATGGCTGCCATGCAATGAAAATTTAGAAATGCCTAGAACCGGCTCACAGGGGAACAAAATGGGAAATCTCAGTAGGAAAATGTCCCTCCTCCACTATAAATTTTACATTTCAACCACTTAAAAGATGCTGATTTTGACCGTCTGTATGGTTGCTTAAAAATAGAGATTTCCATCAAACTGTCAAGAAAAACATCCCTAGAATTCTAAAATTTCAGAGATCATGAAGTATGGGAAAAAGAAAAATGAACAAACATGTGAAGCCTGTTGTTCCATCCTGCTTGTCACTGATGAGCCATGTTAGGAGAAAGGTAATAAATCAGCAATGTCCACAAGGTATAAAAAGCACACTGGAACTGGTAGAAATTCTGATTTCTCAGAACTCCATAGCACCAGCGTCACCTTCTGGTTGGATTACCTGAGTTCTAACTCACAACTCAGATAAACTGGATGACATGGAGCAAATCACTTTATGCCACAGCTACCCACCCAGGTCCCCAGAATGACACCACTTCTCAGCCTCTCCAGGAAGGTGTGGGAAGGATAATCACAGGATGACTTTTGAAGTTCTCAGAGCCTACAGTTAATGGAGGTTAGATGCAAGGTAGGTTCATAGACTGGCCCAGTTTCTCCAGAATATCATAGTATATATCGTGCATCTTCACATTTTTCTCTTTTGCATTCCCTCAGAGTCTAACCCCACACTTGACCACATCTTACTTCCCAAGAATGGGTCTTCCTGCAAGCACTCAAACTTGAGAAGGTTCTCGTGCCTGCTTCTCAAAATGCTCTCACAACTCTGGAGCTTCCCCTTTCATCTCTCAAGGGTGTTGCGACTCTGAAAGAAAAACCCAGTATGTCTGAGATACAAATGACACATCTAACAGCTCTGAAAGCTTGCTGTGTTTTCCTCCATCCCTGCTCATTATTTGGAAAGCATCGATTGTTCCCTTTCAGAATTAACCTATGTTAATCTGTCGGTCATCTCCATCCTGTCCTGTGTTGTATCTCCTTTCCAACTTTTCCTTTAATCAATATTCCCTCCAGACACACTAAGTGCAGTTCTTTTAATAAATAAATCAGTTGCTCTCACCCAGGAGATCTGACATTCAGACAAACTAAGCGTCCCTTTTCATCTAAATAATTTAAGGGATCTGCATCCCTTATCAAAGACTAATATATCAGGCACTGGCAACAAGACACCTTCATTGTTCTTCAGTGCATGTTTAAAGTACATACCCTTCTTGGCAGAAGTGCTCTGTTGAGAGCCACAGAGACTCAAAGATCTCTCCACAGAGTCGTTGCATATAAACAATACCAGAACAAGACTTCCAAGCCGAAAGAAGCTGTTGTGATCATCTGCCCCAAACTGCAGCCCAACAAAAAGAGAAAATCACCCAAAATATCCATGACCAGCCAGGGTCTCCTAAGTGAGCTCATGTAAAACTTGCAAGACTTAAGACTTCCCTCATAGAATCATAGAGTCATAGAATCACAGAATGGTTTAGGTTGGAAAACACCTTCAAAGCTCATCTAGTCCAACCCCCCCGCAGTGAGCAGGGACATTGTCAAACTAGATCACGTTGCTCAGAGCCCCATCCAACCTGACCTTAAACGTTTCCAGGGATAGGACTTCCACCACTTCTCTGGGCAACATGTGCCAGTGTTACCCTCATAGTAAAAAATTTCTTCCTTATATCTAGCCTAAATCTCCCCTCATTCAATTTAAAACCAATATCCCTTATCTTGTCACAAAAGTCCCTGCTAAAGTGTTTGTCTCTATCTTTCCTATAGGCTCCTTTAAGTACTGAGAGGCTGCAATAAGGTCTTCCTGGAGCCTTCTCTTCTGCAGGCTGAACACCCTCAATTCTCTCAGCCTGTCCTCACAGCAGAGGTGCTTCATCCCTCCAATCATTTTTGTCACCTCTTCTGGACCCACTCCAACAGGTCCATGTCTTTCTTGTGCTGAGGACTCCAGTGCTAGGCACAGCACTGTAGGTGAGGTCTCACCAGGGCAGAGTAGAGGGGGAGAATCAACTCCCTTGATCTGCTGGCCATAATAATCTTCAGATGTATTTTAAATTATCCTCCCTGATGAGCTTACATTTTAATTTAAGCAGGAATCTATGTCTTCAGCTTCCAGTCACCAAATATTACATCTGCTCAGTGACTGATGCCTTTGTTCTCTTTCCCATTTCATCTCTGAGAACTTCACCTCTGACCTCTTTTTTTGAAAAGTTTAAGCCTGAGGCAGGTTTTTCTTGCTTGTATTTCTGCACAAGCCATCTTTGGAATAGTGTTTCTAAATGCTGGATATCAGAGTGAGAACAATCTCAACCTACACAGACACTCCCCACAGAGGTCTTCTGATGTCTTTCCCCCTCTCCTGCAAATGTCATCTCCAGGGCACAGCCCTCTGATCTTTTGTCCCTTTCTCCAGTTGTGGATGGACACCAGCTCTGCATGACTGCTGTGTCAGGGGAAGTCATGATCTGCAACAGCTGCTGAGGCCAAACTTTTGAGGCTAGTCCATTGAGGATAAGAAAAAAAAGCCAAAACTTATGACCCACACAGCAGACTTTAGATCTGAACTTTGCAGACTGGATTGATGTTCATGGCCTCATCTTTAAGGTAAGGTTTCCAGGAAGGAGAACCCATTAGCACTGATCAGAGCTGTTTTCTGTACGCGGTGCTACTAGGGAAAAAAGATGAAACCATTTGTGCTTTCAAATGCTGGTATCCAGGGTAATACCTCTTTGTTACAAAAACAGCTTACAAAGTGCTGGGAAAATCTTCCCGATTCCTCATCGCCATCCCCCCCACCCCTCCACCAACCGCCTGGGTGGACCACATCTGCTGTAATAGTATTACAAAGGTAACCACAAAACATTATCTGCTTTTAACAACAACCAATGTAAGTGTTGAGGAAGATAGTCAGTACCAATAACTTCACAATAAACTTCAGGAGACATTAATGGAATGAGCTGCACAGAAAGCTTCTTCTTCATCTCTACTACACAATTTGCTGAAGCCCTGGAGTGAAAGAGTCTATTTTCTTCGAGAACTACGAAGCTGAAGGCAAGTACTTTCCAGAGACAGGACAGCTGAACCAGACAAATGAAAAAATTGAGACAGGAGGTCATATCACCACACTAGATGCAACTTTCATCCTTCTCTCTCCTAGGAACTGGGGCCAGAGAGTGGCTGATGATCCTGACATACGGAGAAGTGGCTTTTTGAGAGGGGGACCTTCTGCCATAACCAGGCAGTGCAAGGACTGTGCAACTAATTTCAATCCATTACTGTTAGTGAAAGAGAACTGTTGCCGTCTAAACTAATAAGGGAATTTTTCACTGTGTCATTTATATAGTAGAATGAATTGTAAAATAGCTCCATGACAGATAGCCATACTGCTGGAGTTTCCTTAGTTAGTCATTGCACACAAAAGGATCTCAGCCACCATAAAATTAAATTTCTCCACATTGCAATTGTTCAGCAATGAAACAAACCAAATTTTCTGCTAATTGAATGCACTGAACTACTTACATATTCATAGCGAGCTGGTGCTTTCAGCACCATCGTGCTCCAGCTCTGCGGGAGCCTTCCAAACAGCAGATTCGAATGAGCAGAGCTGGTGTGGGGCTGGCACAGCCACCAAGTCTCCCACAGAGCCTTTGGCATGGGCTGGGAGGTGCCACCTCAGTGATGGTAGGGGCATGGGTCTCCCTCCCCTCCTTGGGGAAGGGAAGCTCAGGTGTGCTGTCCAGCCCCAG
>NW_010390055.1:0-413 GCF_000710305.1 Buceros rhinoceros silvestris | reverse complement strand
CTCCTTGGGGAAGGGAAGCTCGGGTGTGCTGCCCAGCCCCAGCCTCTTCTCTCAGGCATGTTTTCCGGAGACTGCTCTTCCTGCTCTACAGAAACAGGATTAGATGGCCTAAGACAGCCCCTGATTCCTCCAGTTCAGCCTGTGGTTTAATCTTACTTTTTCCTAGCTCATTAGCCTCCTGCACTTCATAGCATAACTCTTCAGAAACCTTTAATATACTTGGTGGTTTTGAAACACAATTCCCCATTACCTAGCACAAAAAAATGCCCTCAAGGTAAGACTCTCTTCATGAATGCTCCAGTTTCCTTGCTACAGCAGGGATGCTCTCTGGGTTGATATGAGCATCCTGCAGAGAACTGCGATCTTCTCCCATCACTCAGAGTCATGAAGAAACTCACCCCCCACCCCCCACC
>NW_010390054.1:0-11141 GCF_000710305.1 Buceros rhinoceros silvestris | reverse complement strand
GGTGGGGGGTGGGAGGGGGCAGGTAAAAATCAAGCCACACAGGTTAAGGTAAGAAGAGTTTACTCGAACAACACACAGATAAAGGAACCACTGAGCTGCGTCGCCCCACCACTGTCAGAAACTCCCAACTCCTTGGCTAGGCTCACTTTATATATATACTGGGCATGATGTCAGTATGGTATCAAATATGCCATTGGCTGGTTCCATCTGGATATCCTGGCTGGTTAAATTAACTCTATCTTAGCCAAACTCAGGACAGTTCTTTTTTTAAAAAAAACCAAAAACCAAACACTACATACATCCATATTTTTGCTATACAGTTGAACATCTTTGATGAGTGTAACATGCAATTTGCCATGTTTTTATAAGAGTGAATCAACTTGCTTCTCTTTTGTATTACTATTACAATAGCTATTACTATTGCATATATCCTGAGTGCTAAAAGTAAATGTTAATTGGCTGGTTAAATAATGAGTTGATAGAAAAGGTAGTAAAGGATGCTAAGTGACTCTCACAACTGTGTTTCACTCATGACGTCTCCTTCACTTGCAAGTAGGACAGTCTTTAAGTTGCATAGAAAAAACACAAACTGGACTTACCAGGCCACTTACGTATCTTTCAGCATGCACCAAAAACCCAAGCTCTCATAACCATTTTCTCATTTATCTTATACATCTAGATATGATAGATACCTATCATAATGACTTCAAGACACATAATTCCTGTTAAAACAGAGCTGCAGAATGAAGCGTGTGTCTTCATATTCTCTCTCTCCCTATAAAAATACAATTAAAAAAAATTAAATTCTGCAAAACTGTCTAAAAACAAATTTTGAAAGAATTTGAACTTGATAATTTCATTTACCTCAGTGCTTGGGAAGGATCAGAGGAATGAGAGCACTGTTGTTTGTAAAACTTCAGATATAATGCATTATTCCTTGTTGTCTTCCCTAATGCTGAACATTAGCTTACTCATACAAGATCCTCAGAGGAACTGATGCAACAGTGTTCAGCTAAGTATAGCCCATGTTAAGCCATGAAAAACGAGTTCTACCACTCCATAAGCAACATTACACTGTTTCTCTCACACATATCTGAGACAGCTCCTTGACTTCTGCATGGCTGTATACTGTCAAGAAATGTGCAGATTTTCTTGAAGTGCAACATTTATAAGCCAAAATAAACTGTAAAGAAGTGATGAAGAGCTCTGTCAGACTGAATATTGAACTGCCAAGCAGCAGTCTTAACTTCACTCCTCTTATAATGACTTAATTTGTGATTTAAATATTTGGCTGTAAATATGGGGAGTAGCAAGAAGAATTGAAGCTAAAGTAGCACATATGGAAGAAGGAAATGAGCAATTAGGGGGAAAAATTAGGGGTCATAGAATTTCCTGATATTTCCAGAATCTGGAATATTGAAGAACTGGAAAGGAATATTATCTCTTTCAGAGAGTGTGAGATAATAAAACAATATGAAAGAAGGATCGAAACATTATATCTGCTATGCTACAAAGGAGAAGAGTCATGATAAGAGTGTTCAGATAGATGAAAGGTTGTTGTGAAGGTGAGTGGGATAAATTGTTCTCCAAGTCTCTTGTAAATAACCTGTAGAAGTAATGGACTTAAGCTACAGGAAGATAAATTCAGGAAAGAAAGAAAACAACAAACCCAAACCAGGAAAAAACTAGCAAACTCCCTTAAGTCTAGCTAATAGCTACTTCCTAACTGATACTTAATGTGGGAATTAACTGCCTTCAAATTCTGAAGAATGAAACTTACAAGAAAGACAAGTAAAATAAAATTTAAATATTTTTCTTGTTTCAACACAATTTTGAAAGCCTTTTAGCAGATGAGGACTTTGCACTAGATAAACACCTACAGGACACATAATGTTCCAACTGAGAATGCTTTTGATAAATGTCAAACACACTTACTAAAAAGACTGCAAAACAGAATACCAGCCAGTTATTAGTTCCATGATTCCACGGCTATGGCAGCTTGGCAGTAGCACTTTTACTCTCTGCCCAGATATATAAAACTGAGTAACCGGGTAATGGCAGGACATAGGTCTGAAAAATCCTTCTAGATTTTTGTTGAAATGTCTTTGTGTATGTGCGTGTGTGTGTGCATTTGTGCATTTGTTGCAGTATGATACAACAGCTGGACTGAAAAGAGAACACATCCTGGAACATTGTGAATAAGGTGTTTTACATAAAGTAGATGCAGTTTTGCTAAACATAAAACCTTTTTCTGCCTTCATATCTCTACTTTGCATGTTCCTTACAGCTAAGGATTGCCAGTGCCGTGCTATTGAAATAACTGACATTTACTTACAGGTAATAAAAATACTTTTTTGAACCATGGAATGGCTGATATAGGCTGACTGTTGCCAGTGTCAGGTATTCCACAATGCTTTTTCTATTTCAGCACATGATTATATTCAGAATTTCCAAATGCTTTTAATGCATTTAATAGCACATTTTCCACAGTGGTTTCACTCCTTGGTAAGACAGTTAAAAATGGAGGGTGGTTTTTTTGGTTTGTTTGGGGTTTTTTGTTGTTGTTGGTTTTTTTTTTTTTTTGTAATTTTACTGTGTAATTTTACAGTGAGACCAATAGTTGCAACCAAAGGTGCAACGAAAAGCTGTTCCGGTTTTTCAATCCTCATTACAAGCTGCACAAGACAAGTTTTAGAAACTAAGCTTTGAAAATGTGATCTGATTCTTACCAGTTAGTAGTGGTTGTCAATGTGATGGTGAATGAAATTTAGGAAAAGACCTCTCATTCGTAGTAGAAGTAGCAAAGATCTATTTTCTTCTATAATGTTCTCAAAGAAGATATATTACAATTCACATTTCAGTACAGAGAATAAAAGCTGAGTTAGTGGGATCACATGTTTAGTCTAGTGTTATATAAATGTCTGCTGTAGCAAGTAAGAGCTCCCGTAAAAGTTAGGTATTATCACTACCATTAATTTACCGAACTAAGGTCAGGTTCAATTGCTGTTGAATTTAAATGTTCACAATCATTACCTCCCTAGAAAAATGCTGATGCAATTTATTTACTCATGAGTGAGATATAAAGGCTTTTATAAATGAAAATTATTTTTCAAGGACAATTTTTCAGAATTTCCAGTAAGTGGGGACTAATTTCTACGTACTACTTTGAAATGAAACCCTGAAACTGTTTCAGCTTCTCTAACTACATGAAGTTTTTATTTGTCTGTTTTTTCTTCATTTTCTTGTTGTCATGCCCACCTGAAATTGCCGTGAAAGGAGGAAAAACAATTTTTCTTTCCTATGTTTTACACCATCTTACATGCTATTAAAATCGTTTTCACCTTTTGCTTTTTTTTTTCATTTTGTTGTTGTTGTTGTTCTCTGGCATTTTAGGCATAAATTCCAAGTCATTCATTTTTTAAAGTAATTAATCTGCCACAGTAAGCATAAGTAAACATGAATTTCCGCTTTGACTATAAAAGCTCTGTTTCTGAAAACTGGTTTTGGATGATCAGAATATGAGTGGTGGTATGTAATGAAACACTAAAAAAAACTATTATTTAAAAGGGACAGCCTGTCTGTTTTGTAAAATACCTTCTATAGTTTATCCATATGTTTCTTCATGGGCTGCTTCCAGTGAGCTGATGTAATACTCACTAAATATCACTTTGTTCTCTAATTGCGTCAAGATCTTCCCCAATATATTCTAGTAGCATTGAGGCCTTTTGCTTGACTTTCAACAGTCTCCAGGGACACAGATTCCATGCCTTTTCTGTCAGCTTCTTCCAGTGCTTGATCACCCTCATGGTGAAAAACATTTTCTGTACAGTGAGTCAGATTTTCCCAGAATTTTTCAAGTTGTGTCCATTGTTTCTCACTGTTCTACTGTCCTCACAGGAGAAAAGTCTGGTGCTGTCATCATTATACTCTTCTATTAGGTAGCTGCAGAAAGAAAAAAAAATCTCCCTTGATCTTCTACAGGTAGAAAAAAACCAGTTCTCTCAGCTTCTCCCTCTCTGTCACGGGCTCCAGCTCTCTACCAAGCTTAGTGTCGTCCTCCTCGATTCCAGTATGTCAGTGTCTTTTCTGTCCTTGGGAGGCTAAAATTGTACACAGTACTCCAGACACAGTGTCACAAGTGCCAGACTGACAGGAATAATCGCTTCCCTCTACGTGCTCTCTAAGTAATTGCTAATATGGCTCTTGGTGTGATATGTAACAATATAACATACTAGACTAGACATAACATACTGGACTAGACATAACAGTATGTCTAAGACTCACTTTAAAAACTGATTTCTTTCGTTTTGGAAAGCTCTTAAATTAGATTAGACAGGAGTGATCTGACAGAAAGCTGTAGGTTAAACCAGCACACTGGATAGAAGATACAGACTGAACTAGGAGCAGAGTGGGTGCTAGACAGGGAGAAGCTTGGGCTAAGAAATAAGGAGACATGGAGAATAACATGGAGTAGAAAATTGCAGTTGATGGAAGCTGGGAACTGGAGGTTCCTCTCCTAAATTGTTCCAGAAGAGTTTTTCTTTAATCTTCTACAACTATAGACTTCTCTGGGAACTCAAATAGAAAGATTTAATATCTTTGCAGCAGTTTGTTTTGTTAAGTGGTTACGCAACATTTTAAATGAGCTGCACTTTCATAAACTCCCAGAGATTCATGTTTAGGTAAATTGATCTGCAAGAGATAACATAGGTGTGAATATTGATCATCATCTGCCAAAATAAAACAGTTGTCTCTCGACAGCTTGCAAAGACTTCACTCAGCAGCATAGTTATACGAGGTCCTAGGACTGAATTCACCCCTTTCAAACTTTATATATATAATCACCAGTTGCTGAGGGAAGCTGCTCCGGAGTCGCCCCAGCCTGTAGCAGAGCAGTAGATCTTGTTGTACAGCGGGGTTCCTGAGGTTTTCCTTTGGCAGAGAAACACCTGGAGAGAGGAGAGCCCTGTCAGAGGGGCTGATGAGGCCTGGGCATTGCCAGGGCAATGGCGACTGCACCCACAGCTATAGAAGAAGCCCCTAGGGAGTACAGCGACCACGAGCACTGTGCCAGAGCATGTTAGCTGTGGCACGTTAACCAGAGCGTGGTGCGGCAGTTTGCACGGCAGTTTGCATGGAAGGGGGCACAGGAGTGAGACTGGAAACTTTTCCCTCTCAGACCAGGCAAGGAAGATTTCCACCTGGCAGGAGCTCATGACCTCTCTAAGCTCTGCACCCACCAGTGGGAACATGCAGCCGCCCAGGCGTCAGGCTGCAGGTGTGCCCTGCTGTGACACCGGTACAGGACGGCAGCTGTGAGCACCCCTGTGGGAGATGTGCCAAGGTAGAGGAACTCCTTGTTTAGCGACAGAGCTCTGGGAGGAGGTGACCAGCTTGAGAACTATCAGGGAGTGTGAGAGAGAGACAGGACGATATCCTGCCTTCTCTGAAACAGGCACACAAGGTGCATAACGTGGAGGACTCCCTGTCCCCTTTCCGTCTGACTGAACACAATTACCAGAAGGACAGGGCGAAATGGTGACAATCTCCTGTCTGAGGCAGCAGGCCTGTTCCTCAGCAACACCCCCACCTTCCCAGGTGTCCTTGAGTAACAGTATGAGGCCCTGCAAATGGAACCCATCAATAGTGAGAATAATGATTTATCCAGCTCAGAAGTGCTGCTGAAGTTAAGTTGGCCCAAGCCTGGCATCAAAACCACTTCTACAAAGAAAAAGCATCGGGTCCTTGTCACAAGCGACTCCCTGCTGAAGGAAATGGAAACCCCATATGCAGACATGACCTGCTTCTTACTGTTCCTCAGCAACACCCCCACCTTCCCAGGTGTCCTTGAGTAACAGTATGAGGCCCTGCAAATGGAACCCATCAATAGTGAGAATAATGATTTATCCAGCTCAGAAGTGCTGCTGAAGTTAAGTTGGCCCAAGCCTGGCATCAAAACCACTTCTACAAAGAAAAAGCATCGGGTCCTTGTCACAAGCGACTCCCTGCTGAAGGAAATGGAAACCCCATATGCAGACATGACCTGCTTCTTAGGAAGTCTGCTGCCTCCCTGGGGTCTGGGTTAAGGATGTGGTGAGAAAGCTTCTGCCCTGGTACAGCCCTCAGATTATCGTCCATTATTGGCTTTTCAGGTAGGTAGCGATAAACTTGAAACAAGTCCAAGGGCAATCAAGAGAGACTTCAGGGCCTTGGGATGACAGGTCAAGGGATCAGGATCACAAATAGTGTTCTTCTCTGTCACAAGCTTCCCTAATCTCAGTCAACCAGACAATATAGTTAAAAAGAATATATTAAAAATATTAAGAAATAGAAGCTCAGACAAATGTATAGGTTCTGGATGCCAGTTGAAGAAACTAATTACTACATTACACTCCTCCACTTCTAAGATTAGAATAATGAACTGGAATGCACAAATACCTACACAAAGGTCAGTTGTATGAGACTCAATAAGGTCCTGCACTCAGGCCACAACAACCCCTTGCAACGTTACAGGCTTGGGGAAGAGGGCTGGAAAGCTGCCCAGCAGAAAACGACCGGGGGATATTGGTTGACAGGTGGCTTAACATGAGCCAGCAGTGAGCCCAGGCTGCCAAGAAGGCCAATGGCATCCTGGCTTGTATCAGAAATAGTGTGGCCAACAGGAGGACGGAAGGGGTTGTTCCCCTGTACTCGGCACTGGTGAGGCCACACCTTGAGTCCTGTATCCAGTTTTGGGCCCCTAACTACAAGAAGGACATTGAGGTGCTGGAGTACGTCCAGAGAAGGGCAATGAAACCAGTGAAGGGTTTAAAGCACTATGAGGAGTGGCTAAGGGAACTGGAGTTGCTTAGTCTGGGGAAAAGAAGGCTGAGGGCAGACATCATCACCATCTACAACTACCTGAAAGGAAGTTGTAGAGAGGTGGGTGTCAGACTCTTCTCCCAAGTAATAAGAGATAGGACAAGAGGAAATGACCTGAAGTTGCACCGGGGGAGGTTTAGGTTGCATATTAGAACAAATTTCTTTGAAGAAAGGGTGGTAAAGCAGGAACAGGTTTTCCAGGGAGGTGGTGGAGCCCCATCCCTGGAGGCATTTAAAAGACATGTAAATGTGGTGCTTAGAGACATGGCTTAGTGCTGGACTTGGCAGTGCTGGGTGAACAGTTGAATTTGATGATCTTAAAGATCTCTTCCTACCAAAATGATTCAGTGGTCACTGGAGAACAGAAAAAGGAAGTAGGAAGGGCCGGTCTACCCTGCAAGTGAAGACAAGGCAGGAGCCAAAGGTGACAGGACTCATCACCTCAACAAGAAGAAAACAGTCCCACAGTATCCAAACCAGGTGAGCAGAGCAGATCCTGTGGCAGTAGCAGGTTTGGTCACCATCCTAGTGATCGTAAGGCAAGTCCCAAGTGATGAGGCAAGTCCAAGGTCAATCCACAGGACTGGTTTGCAATGAAAGACTGTAAAGACATAGAGTTGGACACATGCTTGCCTACATGTTTCAGTCAAGGATCAAGATCCTCAGCCTGAGGTCCAATGATGCTCCTGGGTCAATGTTATGAGTGTGATGGAGGTCTCAGATGAAGCTAACATGGGCAATTCAGGACATTGGTGCATTCAGGACCATGACAGCAAACACCTCCAGAAGATGATTCAGTTTATCTAAGGTCTACATTCACAGCTGGAAGCATGTAATTCCTTCTACCAGGTAAAGATTGAGTTGACCTCCTTGTTTAGGAATTTCACCTTAGTTCATAAAGTAAACCTGATCGTATGTATGCGCTTATGTAAAAAAAGCTCAAGAACTAAAGAGAAGGAAGAACAGGGGCCTGAAGAAACCCAGTTAAATAATAAAAGTAGGTGTTAGAATCACCAGGTAAAATGTAAAAATGATGGTCTGTGGCCTAATTCTCTTTACAAAGATACTTCTTAAGTAAAACTAAAGATGAATTTACAGATTTTGGTGTTTGAAATTCTAGCTCTGTGATAATGCTTAGGGCTTGTGGTCATGAAATTGATCAAAAGAGAAATTATCTGCAAAGCAGAGAATGATTACTATTATCACTACTGTTACGTATGTTAATTTTCTTTGCGTTTATGTAGTTACCTTAGTTCATGGGTTATTTGCCATAATAATAATAATAATCTAAAAATAAAGTAAATCAATAAATAAGAGTCTGAAATAAAACAAATAATAATTTGTAAACCAAATTTCTGAACTCTCAAACATATAAGATAAATGGGACAAAGTTGAGGCAGCTTGCCTAGTTAGTTATTGTCAGGGAAGGCCTAAAATGAGAGGCAAAGATATAAATACATATGTTTGGCAACCACGTAAAAATTCAATGAAAAGAAAAAGAAGCTTTCTCTAATTAAAGGACATTTTGTAGCATGTTTCAACTGCATTCAGCGTATGTTTTGAAAATCTCAGATTCATCTAGAAAATATCTACATATAAGATTTTAAAAATAAATACCTTCATAAATGAGTCATTATGACAAAGTATTTCTTGAAGCTCTGGAAATACCAATGATTTGCATAAGAGTAATAAAACCTGATGTAATATTCCATTTCATATAATATTACAGAATAATTGAACAATGCAAATAATTGAAGAGATAACAGCATTCTGGTAGCATATATGCTTTTGCATTAAGTACAATAAAAAGCATAAATTCTAACAATTATGTTTAGGTTTATCTGAGTCATCTCTTCTCTGTTGCCTTCTTATGTCTTAAAAACATTTAACCTTTATTTTGCTGTTCTTGCTAAGTCACTTTAAACAGATTGCCATGGATCCTTTCAGACCTTTAATCTGAGAAAATAAGAGACACATGAGCAGGCCTCCTTATTATAAGAATCTGTTTCATGCATGTAGAGTAAAGAGGTAAAATCGAAGAACTTTTTGGTCTTGGAACTTATGTCATAATATAGATGGAGTCATAACTGACTTAAAATGGTTGTTTTTTCATTAAGCAATGATATCTTAACACAGGAATACCATAAATATATGTAAAACCTGATTTATTTGTATTAACAAATAATGTTGTCTGAATTTTTATAGTTCTTTTTTATTATTGTCTTAGTCATGTTCACAAGCTCACAATAGTTAAATTAATATTCTTTTCTTCTGTTAGTGACAGTGGCACTGAGGCAAGAACTCAGTTGATTTGTTCTGTAATTTTGCTAGAAGCTTTTAAAGGGCCACGCTCTCTCTCAAGGTACATGTCTATTGTAAGAGCCTAGCATAAATGCTCAAGGGTATTGTTTGTTTGTTTGAAAAAAACCCAAACCACCAGTATTACTGAATATATGGCACTATTTCTGCCATCATGTAACAAGTATCACAAATAACTATAAGAGCTGTACAGTGTGTGCCCAGTTATTCCACTGTAGAAGGCTATAATCCTTTTTTAGATTCCTAGTTACGTCAAAGGAATATAAAATTAATTCTTTGATCGAAGAAGTAGCTTTTTCAGTATCTGCTAATACATTAATTCTGTGGATGCTGCTTCAGTCCATGAAGTCTGAAATGACCTTTTTCAGTCCTGTTTGAATTAGTATATTAACAGCAGTAATACTGCAGTCCCAAGACTGATGATGCAGTGATTTTCCAGCCTAATGATACTGAACTTCAAACATATTCACAGAAATTCTATTGAAGTTACTGTCTCAGAAGTATTTCTTCAATGTATGTGAATTACACATGACAGCACAGCTGTTAGACAAATGTTTATATAGCTCATTGTAAGTGAAACAGAGGAAGAGACTTCCCTAAGATAAAAGCTCGTGTGAACCTTGTCCCTGCCTTTGATCTTATTTAGACCACACATGAGTATATACTGAAAAAAAGAAATCTAAACAAACAAAACCTAACACTTTTCTAATCATTTGACAACTCATGCCAACTATTTACATTGCAAAGCAATAAATGTTTAAAATAATTTTCTCCACGCATACACATGACCCACACACATCCATGGACAACTGGCACCATGTTGAAGGCTGAGCTGGAAGTCAAACTGCTGCACATCACTCAGTATTTGAACACCTTGACCAGGTGGAACAAGTGTCCTGATTTTCCAAGATCCTGGTGGTGGTCACAGCTAGACCAGATAATTTTACTGCTGTGAGTGTGTGTAATCTATAAAATGTGTGAGACAGAGAACACAAATTGTTAATGACCTGCTGTACCTATCTCACTCAGACCTTAGATTTTTATGTCAGAGTGGCCTAGTTCTGTTGTTGAGTTATATCTCACACTAAATTTTCCTGTGTCAACAGAAACCGCCATAATATATTCATGCTCTTTTGGTCGCTGTGAATGACAGAATTGCTGACATCATAAGAGTCCTCTGGAGATCACCTGGTCCAACCTGCCCGAGTAAACCTGGATCAGCTAAGTTTTCAAGGCCCTCGCTGCCCTCTTATTGAGTCTGTACTTCATCAGATGGTCAAATAGGATGTTATGGCAAGATTCAATAAAATAAATAACATTCACTGCTCTCTATCATGCGCAGAGTCACTCAGCTTATCATAGAAAGCCATCTCATCAAGCATGATTTCTAATGTGTAAATTCATGTTGATAGCAACCAGTCATTTTCTTGTCCTTCATATCCTTGGAAATGATTTCCAGGACAACTCTCTTTTCTGTTCTCAGGAATCAAGTTGAGACTGAGCAGAGTGAAGTCTGGATCTTCCTTCTTCCCATGACTACCCTTCCAGTGAATACATTTTTCATACAATCCAATCCAAACTTCCCCTGGTGCAACCTGAAGTCATTTCCTCTTGTCCTATTATTTGTTACTTTGGTAAAGAGACCGACACACACCTCACTAAAACCTCCTTTCAGGTAGTTGGAGAAAGTAAAAAGGTCTCCCCTCAGCCTCCTTTTGTCCAGACTAAACAACCCCAGTTTCCTCAGCCACTCATCAGAGGTGTAATGTACCTTCAGAATGTGGTGTAGAGAAAAGCAACCATGGGGTGGTAAGATATGGGACGCACTCTTGGTGCTGGAGATGCCACAGCTGTAACTCGTCCACAGTTAGTTAAAGATACTGACTCAGAGATGGATGAAAATGGTTTTAGTGATAAAAAAGAAAAAAAGATATTATCTAAGATATGTAAATTAATTAATA
>NW_010390053.1:7653-11081 GCF_000710305.1 Buceros rhinoceros silvestris | reverse complement strand
CTCTGCACCGAGGGCTGGCGGGAGGTTCTGCCTGCAGCTGTGTTTGCAGAGCGGACATCTCCGGGAGTGTGCACCAGGCTGGTTTTACAGCTCTTTGGAAGGGAGGATGGGAGGGTCGTTATTACCAGAGTTAACAATACTGCTGAGCTTTGCCGAGCATCGGAGGATGAGGTTCTCAGCCTCCTTCGAGGAGGAAAACTCTTCAAGATGCGGAGCAGCTTTGGAAGTCCCCCGCCTGCATTTCTCGGAGAGGGATTTCGTTCTGAAAGCAGCGCGCTGAGTTGGGCCATGTCACTGAATTTCCTTTGGGTTTAGTTTACATCCTCTGACATGCTCTACAGGTAGTTTGCTTTGCTTAGTCATCAATCTGCCGTTGCCCAGCTTTTGTTTCAGACTCTAGCCAAGGAAAAAAAAAAGAAAGGGAAAAAAATGAAATAGAAGAAAAATAGCCTCCCTCATGTTGCCCCAGTCAGCTCTCTGGAGACAATAAATGAAATCACTTTCAGCTTTGTATGTGCCCTAAAGAAAAGCAAGTGTGAACATGGCTCTCCTAAATCATTCCCATTTGTTTTTGTTCTTAAATTCTGAAGATGAGTTTAAATAAGTAATAGCACATTTGAAGCAAAGATGATAATCTTTTTGCATTTAAGGCATTAACTTAACCCTCTCAAGAAAAAAAATGCTTACTAAAATGAAAATAGTACAGGATCACTTGAAACAAACTTAGAAACTATATTCTCTGTATAACTTCAGGCTTCTGCAGAATGGAACATTTCTGGTCTCCTCCTGTGCTCCTGACTGTGTATATTTTCTCCTTCCTTGAACCTCTGTGCTAAATGTACATCCATGAGCTGTTTAGCCAGGTGATCTGAGTAGGGTTCTTAATTTTGATAGAGAAACTTTTATGATAGATTACTTTGCCTTCTGTTGATGCACCACTTCTGGATCCCATGTGAAGGAGATGATTCAAAAGCACAGTGGAGGGCTGTGGAAGATGAGGTGTGATGTTGACCTCCACCTGCAGGTACCTGGTCAGAGCTGGATCATGACTGTGTCATTGGAAAAGTTGTTAACAACAGGGTGCATTGGTAGCACTGGTGTGCCTCAGGAGTGCACAGACTGTCCTGAAGAGAGAAATGTCAAATAGGATCTGGTATCCGTTTCTGTTAAAGACAACTAGAGCTGTAATAGCTGTGGTCTCGTGATGGAAACCTCATCTGCCACATCCTGTAACCTTAGCACCAGGACTGAGATTGAGCTGACCCCTGCTCCATGGCACTCAGTTTCATCCCTTCTTATCCTGGCCCTGTGCACCTGCTTGCTCATTCTTACAAATGGCTTCTCTTTGTGGACAATGAAAATAGCTCCTTACTTCTTTTTGATATGCAAATGCAGAATATTCAGGCTTACTTTTGAAAAAATCTGGATGGAGTGAGATGCAGTGGAGTGACCTGGCAACTGAAACAGACAGGCAGTTTAGTTCCCTCTGGATACTTAGTTATATGATTTCATTTTGCAGTTATTGGGATAGTGGTACTCTTGAAATAGCAATTTGGCACTGCCTTCTGCCTCTAGTCTCAAATATACACGGTGATAATGTGAAAAAAATCAGTTGTCCTCATGGACAGCATTTCCTATGGCAAAGAACATAATCAGCCCAGGAAGCCTCCTGTTGTTTTTCTAGCATTCATAATGCAAGATAAGTGGGGATTAAAGTTATGCTTTACTAAGCAGTCACAGGTATGTGTATGTATCACAAAAAAGATACTAAAAATGACTGTAATTCTGTAATGCTGCATTGTATTAATCTAAATTTTACTTTAAGATGAAAAGTGGTGGTTCTCATGTACTAAATATGACCAAGAATTTACAATTTGGATGGTATTATCATACCATATTACGATAAAAAGGAGCATACAAAACCCTTTGCCTTTTTTTGGAAGTAGAGGTAAACTAAGGCTTCAAATTGTGTGTTGTAAGTGAACTCAGTAAGTTGACAGATGACACCAAGTTTGGTGGATGTGTCGATTGGCTTGAGGGTGTGGAGGTTCTACAGAGGGATCTGGACAGGCTGATCAGTGGGCTGAAGCCAGTGGTATGAAGTTCAACAGGACCATGTGCTGGGTCCTGCACTTGGGCTGTAACAACCTATGCAAAGCTATAGGCTTGGGGAACAGTGGCTGGAAAGCTGGCCAGCTTAAAAGGACCTGGGTCTGTTGGTTGACAGCCAATCGAATATGAGCCAGCAGAGTGCCCACGTGGCCAAGAAGGCCAACAGCACCCTGGCTTGTATCAGAAGTAGTGTGGCCAGCAGGAGGAGGAAAGTGATTGGCCGCCTGGACTTGGCACTGGTGAGGCCACACCTTGAGTACTGTGTTCGGTTTTGGGCCTCTCACTACAGGAAAGACACTGAGGTGATGGAGCATGTCCAAAGAAGGGCAAGGAAGCTGGTGAGGCATCTAGAGCACAAGTCTTAAGAGAAGTAGCTAAGGGAACTGGGGTTCAGCCTGCAGAAAAAGAAGCTGAGGGTTACGTTACCTGAAAAGGAGGTTGTGATAAGGTGGTGGCTGGACTCTTTTCTCAAGTAACAAGCGATAGAATGAGAGGAAGTGGCCTCAAGTTGCGCTAGGGGAGATTTAAACTGGATGTTAGGAAAAATGTCTTCACTGAAAGGGTTGTAAAGCATTGGAACAGGCTGCCCAGGGAAGTGGTGCAGTCGCCATCCCTGGAGGTATTTAAAAGATGGATAGATGTGGTGCTGAGGGACATTGTTTAGTGGTGACCTGGCAGTGCTGGGTCAATGATTTGACTTCATGATCTTAAAGGTCTCTTCCAACCAAAATGATTCTTCTTTGTTAATTACTATTTTAGAAGTCCTTCAGTCACTAGACCAAATTTGGTCTTTTAATTAGTAATAAATAGAATCTATTAATAATTATAGGTCTGAATTCTATTTTCAAGCTGTATTTTGGAATTAAATGCTATTTTACTGGGGATTACATATGTTCCTACTACATTCACAGTTTGATTTTCCTGTGGATTTTCAATTTCCTCTTCTTTTTTCATAATTTTGACAGGGAATGGCTATCACCATTTTTTTGTAATCTTGTCCTCCTTTAGGTCTATGAACCGATATATTGGGTTGTAGTGGAACTACTCTTCTTAGAGTGAATCTTTTCAGAGTGTTGTTTTCTTTTTTTTAAATTAGTGCTGCAAATGTTAAAAATGAGGAGATTATAGTAGATACCCCAATAGAAGAACCTAATCTGTCTTTTCTAATTTCATTATGATGTAGCAGTTATTGTAGTAGACTCAGCTTTTAGCTTTGCTTAGGACTTCATATATGAGCTTCATGGATAAGTGCAGGCATTTTCACATGTATTTAGTGGGCTGATTGGATATGACCGGGTCTGGAAGGCATGTAGGGA
>NW_010390053.1:0-7547 GCF_000710305.1 Buceros rhinoceros silvestris | reverse complement strand
TGGTAAATTGAATTTTCATGCTTGTCACTGTACTACTAGTCATTTTGCACCTCATATTTGCTATATCCTATTCTATTTTTATATTTAAATAGTGTGGTTCCTACAGTGTTCACTTTTTTATGTCTATAACATGTTATAGAATGGGAGGGATTGAAGTGGGGGGTATTTTTTGTATTAGGAAATACTTCATATGGAGAAGAAAGTATCCATCTAAAATACTTGGATGTAGTGACTTAATAGTAAATGATTTTAAGCATCTACCTTTATCTTTTCTCCAACAAAGTACTTACCAATCCACTGAGTTTTATTGCAGAGAAAATTATAAATTCCTCTTCTATTGAATACAATCAGCAACAAAACAGATCTAAGCTGCTGAAAACAGAAATACACTCATATCTACATTTGTAAAACTGACCATGTACAATTAGAAGGTCAAAATACTTAAATCTGGAAGCATTTTAAGTGAGACTGTAAAAAAAATGAAATAAGGACACAATATTAGAATAGAAGTAGTAAATTTATATAGTTCAACTAGTCAGCCAGCACCAAAATACCACCATGCCCCTACTTGTTCCGTGTAGAATCATCTTCAAAGCTGTTTATACCCATCAAAGTATTTTCATACGGATCTTGACAGTGTTATGACCAAAATGATATTGATGAACATAATTATGGCTGGTAATGTTAAAGTTGAGCAAACTCAAAGGAATTTTACCTTGTTGTTGAAGGCTTAAATAAACTTTCGTTACTTTAATGTTTGGCATTGTCTTTTGAGCTTTGTCATGGATAAAATGGATTCTTGGTTTTATTGTCAGCTGAGGGCATGAAGCTGCAGGAAGGTGTGTTCTTTTTGCATCATCATCTGTCATATCATTGAAATTCCTGTTGTTTCAAATAACAAGGCTCCTTCTCCTCTTCTAATTAGAATCACAGATGCACACACTGCCTGAAGTTCACAGGGACCTCTGGAGGTCATCTTGTCCAATCCCCTTGCTCAACCAGGGTCACCTAGAGCTGGTTGTCCAGGACCATGTCTAGATGGCTTTTGAATATCTTCAGGGATGGAGACTCCACTGTTTCTGTGGGCACCCTGTGCCAGTGCTCAGTCACTCTGAGGAAAAAAGTGTTTCCTGATGTTCAGAAGGAACCTCCCGTGTTTCAGTCTGCACCTGTTACCTCTGATCCAGTCACTGGGCATCACTGAAAAGAGCCAGTCTCTGCCCTCTTTGCATCCTCCCTTAAGTTATTTACAAGCGTTAATAATATCCCCATGAGCCTGCTTTTCTCCAGGCTGAACAGTCTCTCTCAGCCTTTCCTTAAAGGAGAGATGGTCCAGTCCCCTCATCATTTTTGTGGCACTGCATTGGACTCTCACCAGTTTGTCTGTTTCTCTTTTGTACTTGGGAGCCCAAGAACTGGAAACAGTAGTCTAGGTGTCTAGTCAGTGCTGAAGAGAGAGGAAGGATCACCTCCCTCAATCTGCTTGCAGTATTTTGTCTAATGTAGCCCGGGATACCATTTGCCTTCTTTACCACAACGGCACATTTCTGGCTCATCGTCAGCTTTGTCTCTGAACACTCATAGCTTTTAGCTCGCTACATATTTAGGCCATCAGCGTTTTCATATGTTTTCACAGGCCATATGTGAACGTGTGCATATGTCAGGGAAAGAAGCTGTACTACTTCTGCTCGTGCTCTAGGCAAAGTCAGGTTATTCGTAAACAGATACTATATCTGGATCCTACAGTCATGTTTTCATCTGGACATCCTGTGCAAAGGTGGGGCGAGTCAAGGATTTGAAAGATCCAAATTCAGATCATCGAAAGATACCACAGGTCAAGAGATAAACACAGGGAATGGGGATATTTTAGCACTAGTCTGATTGTGCAGCTTCTGGCAAGTTATACGATCTCTGACAGTATTACTTACTGCTTTCTTGAGTGACCCCAATAAACAACTCTTTTGTAATAGCTTTTGCCTCATGATGATGAAGGGAAAAGAGGGAATCAAACTATACTTTTATGACGTCTGATTTGAAATTTTATCTCAGTCCTCTTTTAGAGCTGTATGTCAAATTTCACAGACTTAAAAATATCGCCCTGTTCATTAGTATTTTCAGCAATAATTTGGTTGATAATGCAATTGTACTGTTATGTACAGATATGGAATACTTCATTGTCATTAATGAGTGATGGCAGAACTTATTGATGAACATATCCATCAAAAAATGAAGGTATAATTTTTTATAATCTAGTTTCTATAATTAGATTACTAGTATCATGTAAATTACTTAATAAAATTGTAACCTGTGCATTAAAATTCATCACAATTCTTGGTGTAGAAGTTCACATTGGGTGCGCAAAGTGGACACTACTAGAGTTTGATAGAACATCAGAGGATGTAAATTCTTGCTGCTAGGTGTCCCAAGGATTAATGAATTCTTTGTGACTAATAGATAAACATGTGTTTTGTATAAGGAGTTTTGAAAATCTTGGTTAGAAATTGAAACTTTTCCTTGGACTTTGATGTCACTTGATATGAAAAAGAAAGAAAGAAAGAAAAAAGGAACCCAGGTATGCTTTCAATCCTCTTTCACTGCAATCCATGCTTCAATACTTTTACTCTCCAATGTCGTCTTCTAAATTTTTTTCATACAAAATGTAATAAATTATGCCTTGCCTGTGATCACCAAGATTATTGAACATGATGAAGTCTGCTAATGGGATGATGTATGGTGAGTAGACTGGCAAGTTGCTAGCTGGATTTAGCAACCATAGTATTCATTGTATACTTCTGTTCCTCTGTTTAAATCTTCCTGTAAAAGCGCAGGTACATGAGTACATGTTACCACTGTGCACCTTAAGGCACTGTGCACCCTAAAAATGTAGTTGTGTCCCAACTGCAACAAGATGTTTCTGTTTTAGTCAGCAATGTAACATGTCATTTACAAGTCTTGGTGAATAACGCCATGTGCATCTGAGTCATGCCCCTATTAAATTTAATTAAACTCTTTAGACCATTTTCAGTCTTAAGGGTATGTATTTTGTATGCCTTTTGAGAGAAATGTGCAGTCAGCGTAATTATTGGACACGTATGTGCAAAGAAAGTTACCAAGAGGGGGAGAAATGGAAAAAGAGACAATTCCAGGTCTTTGGAAAATATATTAAGTGGAGCTGTACTATGTACCTTGGAATAAATTGTGGGATGAATAGATCACTAGTGTTGTTTGACACACAGTTAGGTTTTCTACAATTAGGAAAACAAAGAGGAGAAAAAGAAGTCACATGATTTGGACTAAACAGACAGGGGAAATCAGATTATAACAATGAGTTCTGCTGGATAACAGAAAGCTTCGTTCTTTAATCGTATTGTTCTACTGAGTGGATGAGAGCACTATTATATGTGCTGCTTTCACACCAGTTTGGGACTGGTGAGGGCATGGAGTGGTGATCTAGCAGGACTGTCCCATCTCATCTCAGACACTAATATACATCAGAGGAATTGAACGAAGCCTATTCTTGCATCCGTGCTTCAGTTTGTTCATAGTCCTATATGGCTAGATGCCATAAATAGTGACTGCATTACATCAATACCAGATACGGCTTGTGGAGTGTTGTTTGATACTGTTACTTTTGACTCAACCAAGTGTTTCCAGAATTTTCATCTCTACAAACAGATTTTTTTAACTGACCCCATGTATGTCAGCTCTTTCAGTGAGGCATTTAATAATGGAAGAGTGAATTTATACAAACTGTCAGTTATTATTTCATTTAGTTTTGTTTTGACTTGTGGATTAAACAGGCATATGTATTTCTTTGAATGGAAAGACCTGCTTGTGGATTTTGACATAGGTATAATAATATTGCCATTCCCTCTGTTGCTTGGGTAGGCTGCAGAAACCAGGTTTTTTTGGGCTGCACATTGTTTTGATTCTATGAAGAGCTGATCTGAAGGAAAGACTTCATGTATGACACTACTGTGTAATAGAATGGCCAAAAACTACTCCTGTGTGGCTGAACGTTTTGTTTTATTTTACTTTACTTCTCTCAGTGAAGTATTACAACTATAAACTAGGCCATTTATGTGACGTAAGACCTCCATCAAGCTGAGAATATAGAGGGAAAGCTGAGAGTTCATTAAAGTAATTTGAAATATATGTATGAGAATCTTGAAGGAAAGAACCTGTGAAGTAAAGGATGGTCTAGTTATGCTTGAAAAGGAATATTCAGTATTCCTCAGTGAATGATTCTGTCCTTCATATAACTTGGCACTGTGTTGAGACTATGTCAATACTGGGAGGAAAACAGATGTGTTTTTTAAAAAAAATGTGTTAAATCCCTTATATATGTATCTTATGCTAGTGGTTTGAAATTAACTGCTGCCTGTGTTGGATTTTACTGCTGATGTGATGCCGAATTTTTGAAAGCTTTCCTCTATCCTACCTATACAAAGCCAAAGTGGTCTGTTTCCATATGAAACATTGATTTGACATGGGTAGTTCCATGCAGAATTTTGATGCTGGTCTGTGTCTGCTTTTGTGCAGAACAGGTACTGGCTTTGTGAATCTCAGAGCTTGGATCTTCCTTGGCCCCTTTAAAATTTCAAGCCAAGATCAAAACATGGAAGAAGCCTAAGTATAAAGCTGCTCCCCAGGCCTTTTCTTAAAGTGTATTTAGAGCTTTGTCAGGCTCCTGTGATATCCTTAAGGAATTTTAATTATAATAGAACATGTTCTGAAACAATGACCACAGCTACAGAAGAAAGTGTGACGGATCACTGGGTCGCTGCATGCACATAATATGATAAAATGCAATAGTTCATTAACTTATTTAGAAAACATAGTTAAGTAGATTGTTAGTCAGCAATCCATATGAATCAAAAGTACCTCATAATGAAAGGACCATTTTAAGATTGCAGCAGATAGGATTATCTGACTCCAGTGTAATAAAAGTACCAAGTACAAAAGTACTACTGGCATGGCTGCTTACTGGCATAGCACCTGTCATGTGTTTTGGTTTGTTTGTTGGTTGGTTATTGGTTTTGTTTTGTTTTTTTTTTAACAGCTCTTGGAATTAATGCGAGAGTTGAAATATTTTTGCATCTTATGAAACCCATCTTAGGATGCTTTTTGTGTTCCTGAGGTCAAATTGCATCCAGCATTTAGTGACTGAATTTCACTAAGGAAAAAGGAGAGAGGATGGAAAGGTATATCTTTGCATTTATTTTGTTATCTTTTACTCTCTGAAAGGCTGTGATCTGTCCCAGAGAAAAAACCAGGAATCTATTACATGTGGGGAAGCAATTTTGTAGAAATGAAATTTTCAAAATACTTCTATTTTATGTTCTGTTATGAAGATATCACTGCAATTAGGCAGCTGAAAGTCGAGGTTTGTATGTTTCATTTCTCTTGGAAGTTTTGCAGTCATGGCCTTCTGGGACAGGGTTACAGCATTCATGGATACAGGAAGAGCAACTGACATGATCTGCCTGAACTTGTGCAAAGCATTTACTGTCGCGCACAACATCCCTGTCTCTAAAATGGAGAGACATGGATTTGATAGGTGGATCACTCGGTGGATAATGGATTGGCTGGATGGACACACTGAAAGAGTTGCTGTCAACAGCATCGTGTCTGGGTGGAGACTAGTGACCAGTGGTGTTCCCCAAGGGGTGTGTATTGCGACCAGTACAATTTAATGTCTTTTTGGGAGGCATAGACAGTGGGATAACTGCATTCTCAGCAAGTTTGCAGATGACACCAAGCTGTGTGGTGCGGTTGATATGCTGGAGGCAAGGGTTGCCATCCAGAGAGACTCTGGCAAGCTTGCGAGGTGGGCCTATGCAAATCTCATGAGGTTCTGTAAGGCCAAGTACAAGGTCGTGCATCTGGCTGGGGCAGTCCTGAGCACAAGTACAGGCTGGGGGATGAGTGGACTGAGAGCAGCCCTGCAGAGGAGGACTGGGGAGTGTTGGTAGATGACGACTATATATGACCTGGCAATGTGCACTCGCACCTCAGAAAGCCAACTGTATCCTGGGCTGCAAGAAAAGAAGTGTGGCCGGCAGGCCGAGAGAGGAGCGGCTGAGGGAACTGGGATTATTTAGCCTGGAGAAAAGAAGGCTGAGAGGAGACCTTATTGCTCTCTACAACTAACTGAAAGGAGATTGTAGACAGGTGGGGGTTGGTCTCTTCTCCCATACAACAAAGTGACAGGATGAGAGGAAATGGCCTTACGTTGTGCCAGGGGAGATCTAGGTTAGATATCAGGAAAAATTTCTTTACAGGGAGGGTTGGAACAGGCTGCCCAGGGTAGTAGTGGAGTCCCCATCCCTGGAGGTGTTTAAAAGACGTGTGGATGTGGCTCTGAGGGACATGGTTTAGGGATCCTGGCAGTGCAGGGTGAATAGTTTGACCTCATGATCTTAAAGTTCTCTTCCAACCAGACGATTCTGTGATTACTCCACTCTCATGAGGCCCTACCTGGAGTACTGCATTCCACTCTGGGGCACCCAGCATAAGACACGGACCTGTTGGAGTGGGTCCAGAGGAGAGCCATGAAAATTGTCAGGGCTCTGGAGCACCTCCCTCATGAAGACAGATTGACATAGTTGGGACTATTCACAGAAGAGAATTCGAGAGACTGTTCTAGAGAACAGAAGGCTTTGGGGAGACCTTATAGCAGCCTTGCAGTACTTAATGGGGTCTACGGGAAAGATGAGGAAGGATTCTATCAGGGAATGTAGTGATAGGACAAGGGGTAATGGTTTTACACTGAAAGGAGGTAGCTTTAGATTAAGTATAAGGAAGAAATTCTTCACGGTGGGGGTGGTGAGGTGCTGGAACAGGTTGCCCAGAGAAGTTTTGGATGCCCCCTCCTTGGAAGTGTTCAAGGCCAGGTTGGATGAGACTTTGAGCAACCTGGTCTAGTGGAAAATGTCCCTGCCCGTGGCAGGGGGAGTTGGAATTGTAAGATCATTAATGTTCCTTCCAACCCAAACCAGTCTATGTTTCTCTATTTAGTCCATGTTGTCTGTGACTACTTGTGAAATTACGACTTTATACTTTGCTTTGTCATTGGTAACTCATTTCCAATGGAAATACCTTGTAAGTGCTTTCAATCCTGCTGAGTGGTATTTTATTGTTTGTGTTTTTAATTTATGTGTAGCAGTTTAAGTACTCAAAGTAAGGTATTTTATGCGCTTTTTTTGATGCTGTTTAGTTATGAAGTCTTCCACTCAGTTACCCAATTTTTGTTACCTTTTGTTGTGACGTAGTCTATATTTTGAAGGAGAGAACATTATTTAATATAACTTAGCATTGCATCCTGTCAAACGTTACTTTGTTCAAGTTTTTGTGTGTATTTTGTATTGTAAGAATGCCAGTTCATACTCTCAGTACTTTAAAAAAATAAAATTATTTGTTGGACTTGAAAAATAATAAAATTATTTAGAATTCAATATCCAAAAGAAAAAGAATCATTCATATGGATGAATGGATTTTCAACATACAGACCCATATCATAGAATGCTTTGGATTGGAAGGGACCT
>NW_010390052.1:65604-115402 GCF_000710305.1 Buceros rhinoceros silvestris | reverse complement strand
ATTGTTTATTAAAAGTTTGTTTCAGTTCCGAGTGTAGACCGAGGTATGAATGTCTTCCTTCCCCTTTAAATCCCCTCTATCTATAACAAGACAGAAGGATTCGTTAAGGTAATTCCAGGAGTGGGTACCTCGGTCCCTCGACCCTTAAAACCTGAGAAATAAATTTGCTTTAGACTTTTTGGAGTACTCAGGCAGTACTCAGTACAGAAATCTCTAAACACATGACATTTTAGATTATATAAGGGAATTTGCAAGCACGTTCCTGCTTCCTCTTTTATACTCCAGCTACTTCTCCATGAAAATCAAATATCATCTAGTCCTTAAGTTCCTAGACCGAAGCTCCTATGCAGTCAGTTCACTACTTGAACCACAAGTATCTTTAAAATAATTGTTTTAAAGAAGTTTTTACTATTTAATGATTTGCAAAAAAAAAAAAAAAAAAAAACTTTTGGCTGAGATTATGCATGCCAGGATAAAACTTCTGATATTTTTTAAAAACAGTTAATTCCTTATTTACGAAAAGTCTCCAGTGGAGCTATTACAACATATTAGTTTGATGGCCTAACAGTTTTGTTCTGTCACTCTGGAAAGACAAGTTCAGTTACTTTTACTAGTGTCTCAAAATCAGTGTCTGGGAATGCTAGAGAGGTATAATGGGAATCCCTTGGGGATCAGAATTTAACAGACAGCAAGTTCAAGTCTTCTGGTTCATTAAAGTGTAAGAATTGAAAGAATTCCTTTTCTAAGAATATATTGTCCTAGGAATTCTCAGCACTGTCCTTAGAAAAGAAGGGATTTATTCACAGGGATTTCTCAGGGGTTTATGGACATCAAGAAAATATCATAAGATACATTATTAAGCAGGAGCTACTACTGACCATATTCCACAGCGGCTTTTAGGAGAGCATCAGAATGAGTAGACCCAAAAGCATTGCGAACAAATCGCCTCCGCCGGCGCAAATCATCTTCCCAGTAATCCAAGCGCCAGAAGTCATGCAGTTGGCTACAAAATAAAGAACACACACATCAGCACCTACCACAGCTTGAACTGTATTTACAAACATTACAATGTAATTTCACTGCTGCTCTTCTATTTCAGGAATACAGTCTTGTAAAAATATATATTACTAAAACTTTTAATACACTAATGTTTCTTTACATGCATTTATATATTATAAACCTCAGGACTGCCCGTCTCAAAATGTTCTGCCTGCTGCTAAAAACATTAATCACACTGAGCCCATTAACAAATGCAGCATCAAATTACAAGTATTAATGGCACAGCTTGCTTCCTTTTACAGTGTTTTTAACAAGGCCTGTAAATCATAGAATGGACCTCAGTGCAAATAGTTTGCAATTTAATGACTATGGTCCCTTAGCAGACTGAACTTAGAAGTATAAAATATTGCCCACTTGAATTTTGTGGAACTATGATTAAACTAATGTGCTGAAATATTCATTGAAATAATTCCCCAATGCCCCTAGCAACCTGAGAAAATTGCAGTTTTATTCATTATTAATAACACTGAATTAGAGCAGAAAAAAAAAATTCCACCATGTGGTAATTGTCTTGGTAAATTATTATTCCAGCACTAACAGAGTACTAGGATGATTTTATAGCTTCCAGCTAATACAAGCCATTAACAACCATGGCCATCTTTGTGTTACATTGCCTTTTTACATTCAAAAGCAATATTAAAGTCCTGTAGAATGATACAAGCCATTGTTAATCTACACTCAAGTCAAAGCATACACGTATATAATAATCTGTTATTCAACTTTGGTTCTAAAGAAATGACCAGCTCCTCCTTTAGCCAACTTCAGACAACAAACATCTCCTGCAGCAGTTTTAGTGTGCTACAGCATATTCAGGCAAAACTGTATTTTAAGCTGAATTTAAAAAAAACTTTTTGGGTCATTTATCAAATATTCAAGACGTTTGTGGATGCATCCTTATCATTGAACTCATAATTGAACACACTATACACTTTAAATTATTCTGCAAATCATGACCTTGCAGACCATAGTTAGGGAACCACTGCTTTAAACCACTCATTTTCAATCTATCTGCAGAATACTCGGTCTGTGTGGTCAAAAGACAGATTAAAAAGAAAGAGAAGTTTTCAACTCCTGAGTATGGGCTACATCTTTGCTGGATTTTTCTAGGTGTTACTTCAGCCACTGTTTTTTATACTATGACTGCTAAATCCCTTTGACCCTTATGTGATATGAATGCAAAAATAGACAGACAACTGCCCCATGGTTCAAAAGACTCCTTTTGCATCCTAACTCTATATTTTAAGCTGATGATACCAAAGACAATGTAAAGGATTTTTATCATAGTGATTTTTTTTTTTTTGGAAAGGCAAGAAAGTTTCCCTTCTTAATTCCACCTACGAGTAAGTCATGATGGAACGGGAGTAAAGATATTAATGACAAGTCTTGTAAACACAGGAGTTCTCTGAAATGGCATTTGTCTCCACAATAATAATAAAAATGACGTTTATGTGTATAAGAATGATAGAACTATGTAAGAATTAAAAACTTTTCATGAAACTAAAAAATATTCAAAGACTAAAAAATTTAATCTTTTATTTTGTTCTGAGTTTAATCTGGTAATCCAATAATTTCATTAATCAGTCTGAAGACCATTGCACATTCTCAGCTGAAAGTAAGACCGATTTTGAAGTCACTATTTTAATGAAGTCCTAAGTAAAAAAGTGATGAAATTGTCAGTTTTGAGAATCCGATAAAAGGTTTCAAGTTCACCAGGGATCAAGGTCTGAAATACATAATAATGGTGGGGAAAAAAAAAAGAATAAAAGGAAAAAAAAAGAAATAATAGAACACAAACCTTATTTCTAAACACAAATTATATGGCTTTTTAAAACATAACTGAAGTTTCTTCCCAGAGTTTTCTACAGGAGTCCCTCCCACAATGTTATTACATAATTCCAGATACTGGAAAGATGGTATCTGAACACTAAATAAAGGTTTCTGGGTATTAATCTGTTACCCTCAGATTTACCCTTCACTCCTTGAGTAACATCTTTAATAAAAGGACGAGATACTTTCACCTACCCTATTGTTAGTGAGAAAGGAGATGCCTGAAAAGCTGACAGTTATACTTACAGAAAGCTTTGAATGGTTGACTTTCATCACTTGCATTATAGACAGATAAATTTGAGGGATTTTCCTAAAAATGTTGCATTATTACATCTTTAGATTAGATTAAATATATTAGGATGTAGAAGACTGTGGTCACAAGCTCCGGCCTAAAACTAAGAATCTAACCTGCTTTAAAAGTCCAGAGCTATAGACTTTTACAGTAGAGTAAAAATACTTCTATTCTAACACTATGGATATTATTCAGGCTTTAAGATTTTCCAGGAATTTAGGTAGCTGTTAGGTAGTTCTAAATGATGGCTATAAATCAAGCAGAACTACACTTTCTAATGCTGGACTAGGCACAACTCAGTCCTAGAAGAGAGTGTGTCTGCAAATCGTCCACACCTCTTTCTGCTACAACCCATTTTTCCTAGAAGTGACTTGACTAAATCACGCCATTTTAGTAATTTATTTCTGTGACAAGTACAATATTTCAATAAGCTTTACTTTTCTTAATAACATATATTATTAATAATCCTTATTTCCACAGCCAACTAGATTACACGTAATTTCCCATTCCCTCGTATCTTATACCAGTTAAGTGACATTTTGATTCAGGCTTGTTTGAATGAAAAAGTGCATATTAAGCATACTGTAATGAATTTTTTTTTAAGAACTAAAAGTTCATAGCATCATTCATGAGCTACTTCTTCATACTTCAAAAAAGGAAAAGAAACATATCTGTATCCCTTTAACTGAACAGTTATTTAGAATGCGCCCTAAAAACATCACCCAAAGGAGTCAACACCATGAGTTTAACTGTCAAGACAATTTCCTTACAAACTGTAATATAATCCAATATAAACCTTTCTCATCCTTATGGTAATGAGGGCTGGTATGAAACTAGTGATATTACAAGGTTACTAACAAAGAAAACTTTGGAGTTGTGTGCATGTTGCAAAGAAATTTCAGAAATGCCGTACTTCATATAGTTAATACAGACACAGAACGTACATGTTTTAATGGAACAAGCCCTATTTTAATACACTTATTGAAGGATTACAAAACATATTTCACTACCACTGTCATCACTTAGCAGCTCACTGTGTACATTTTCCTACTTCAAACAGCATTTTATCTTGCTAAAGGCCAGCATGGGATGGAAAGGCAAAGTGGTGTTATGCTACCCCAGAGAGCCAAGGTGGATTTTGACGAGTTAGAGGAAACAGCTCTGAAGTCTCCCAAGGTTGCTCTAATACCCAGAACTAACCAGAATTCTCTGTAGTATTCTTTGCTACCATAGCACACACACTTTCCGTATATTTGGGGACAAAGATTATTAAGATGGACTAAAATATTCAGGTAGCCCAATATATTACCCTCTTAGAGGAGAAACTGTGTAGTTCTGACATCAAAAGAATTTAGAGGAACATCAAGCAGGCCTGTACAGCAAAATCCTCCCTGCCTCCTCACAACATCTATAGAGCTTAGACTTTTTAAAGACAACTTTTGAAAAGATTTTCTGTTAACTCCTATGGCCACAGCTCCAATGAATTGTATGGGAAAGGTTACTTATGAGTATTATCTGTCCTAACTGGCAAGCCTTTGTCCACCCTGTGGGCAGTCAGCATCTGTGACAGCCGCTCCATGGCTATGAAACCCAGTCTCTGTTCACGTACAAATGCAGTTTGCTTTATGTTACCCACAGCAACTAGAGGCAAATACAAACAGAGGCGAGGAGCAGTACACATGTTCATAAAAGATCCTCAGACTGCTGCCCAAAGGATGGGCTGCCAGATGGAAGGGATTAAGTTTGAATATATTAATGAAGAGGAACAAGCCTGCAGGCATGGGGGAAGGGGAAAAAGTTGTTTGGGAAAAGAGGTGGGTCACAGAACTGGAAGGGTGTCAGAGAACCCATAGTCTTTGTAACACTGGGAAACAGCACAGAAAAGGCAAGTAATTGCTGATCCATAATTTCAAGAATTAGTCCTGGCTGTTTATAAGCAACATATTTTAAAAAAGAAAAACAATTATTTTTGCAGTGGGGAATTATGTTTTTAGAAATGAGAAAAAAAAATATTGGAAAAGCATAAAGCATTTCCCTAAGGTAACCTCAAGAATGGAAAATATGTAACGTTAAAAAAAAAAGATAAGTAACAGAAATTTTGAAATAAAAAAAATACAAATTATTACTTATTCAATATTTATAACAGTTAAAAATAAAAGCCAAAATATAAACCCATTTGCCAGAAGATTTACATAGTAAAAGTCTTCTGGAACAATAGAAGAGCAAATACTGTACAGAAGTGGTATAGCAACACGTACAATAAGTGCATTAGAGTGAAGATTTCTCTGGCTGTGCTTGAAACAGAAACAGTGATTGCTGGGTCTATCAAGATGGTGAGCCAGGAATGCAAAAATCACATCCCATATTGTAATGGCTAAAGGAAAAAAGCCTTGTTGTACACGAACGAAACAAATATCAAAAGCCTTAATTGACATAACTCATATAGTTACTCTACAGAAAAAAGCAGTTTTTAGTTACAAAAACCACAAAGCTCATTATTTTTTTCCAAAGAGCAAGCTAAGGAATTCCAGAAATAAAAACAGAAAACCACAGGGAATGAAGATACCAATGCAGGTGTCAAGAAACAACTAATGTAATGAAAATTGAAAATGATGATAAAATATTATAAATAGGACTTAAAAAAACCCACAAACCTTCAGGCATTCTTTTAAATAGCAACATTTCTTTTTCTCTAAAGTACACATTCACAAGAATTATTATTGTTACACATCAGCAGTATATTTGACAGTCTTTCAGTGTAAAAGGGAACAGTCTCAGAAAAAGAGCTTACCATTTAAATAGAAGGATGCTAAATCCTCAGATAAATTTTGGTAATATATAATCTTTTATAAGTTTTTTTTTTATGAATACGATATTGAGTGACTCAATTTGTGAGTCTTATGTTGAGGTGATTCTCACTCTCTACTCTGTTCTCATGAGACCCCACCTCCCACCCCAGAGTACTGCGTTTAGCTCTGGGACCCTCAACAGAAGAAGGACATGGATCTGGTGGAACAAGTCCAGAGGGCCACAAAGTTGATACGAGGGCTGGAGCACCTTCCCTATGAAGACAGGCTGAGAGAGTTGGGGTTGTTCAGCCTGGAGAAGAGAAAGCTCTGGGAAGACCTTATAGCAGCCTTCTAGTACTTAAAAGGTATCTATAAGAAAGTGGAAGAAGGAATTTTTACCAAGGAACATGATGGTAATGGCTTTAAACTAAAAGAAGATAGAGTTAGATTAGATGTAAGAAAGAAGTTCTTCACTGTGAAGGTGGTGAGGCACTGGAGAAGGCTGCCCAGAGAAGCTGTGGATGCTCTCTCAAGGTCAGGTTGGATGGGGCTTTGAGCAACCTGGTGTAGCAGAAGGTGGCAGGAGGGTTGTAACTTCAAGGTCCCTTCCAACCCAAACCATTCTTTGATCATACGAATTCTTATGTGATAATGTAATTTGTGAAAGAAGTCGGGTGGACTGTTCTAGGAAAGTCACATGGGTGACACACGGATTGCTGGAAGCAGGTCTCCAAGGCTTAAGATAACAGTACAATGTGATGAAGTTATGTACACAAACTGATGAGATTAGATCACAGCAGGAAGACAGGTCATGAAGAAGAACATAAGAAGCTGGTGAAGTGGGGAGTGGCAATAAATATTGGGGGACAGTAACTGTGGCAGTGGGCAAACCAGGGATGCCTAGGCTGTTGGTTAGGGATTTAATTTCCTGGAGACTGGCTGGTCATTGACCACTAGCTTTTTCTCCACTTTATCTTTTATTTGTAATCAATGAAGCAAACTAGCATGGTGAGAAATGAGAGAGAAAGCAAAGGAGCTCCCTGTGAATTTGGTTAATCAGTTAGTGTCCTGGTCACTGACAGCTGGAGGAGGTGGTGTGGAGAGCACAGGAGTCCAGCTATATGATTTTCACCCCAGCAGCACAGCTAGAAGGCACACCAGCATTGCTGTATTCGGAGGTGCCAATAATACTCATTGGAATAATTTTGCTGGAGCAGCAGTGAAACAGAAGGACAGATTAAAAGGTCTCTTCTGGCAGTATTTTCCATGATACTGGGAAATGGGAAACCATAAAGACAACAGATTGGGAGGCAAAGAAATTGAAAAGCATAGATGAAAGTAATTATTATCTGAAATGTAATTAATGATTGGTGAAGAAAAAGCAACACTGAGTTGGAAAAAATGGGGGAGTAGTATGTTTGTAAGGAATTGAGATGTGAGAAGAAAACCAGTGATGGAAGTAGAAGAGAAATAACTGTGAAAGTGAATGGGAAGCAAAAGAAATCCTTGTGAATAATTATGGATGGACAGATGGATAAATACTGGATTATAAAGACTATCTGTTAGGACATCTATAATATTTTGAGACTTGTGAACTTGAGCTACTTTTGTTTAGGGCAGTGAACTCCATAAATCTGTGAAGTTTAGGGCTGATCTGTGATTATTTTATAAACACAGAAAGTGAAAAAATGGATCATTTTAACACAATTGTCAATATATGCAGCACAAGCTACCAGTACTCTATATACTAGTTGACCCAGAGATTTCCCTGTGCACACCGGTAAAAGTTTTTAGAGTTTTTCAAATAGGAAAGAAAAATTTTTGAAGCTGTTTACACTTGTGAAAGATGAATGCAGTTCATAAACCTGCAAACTTTTACAGGCACTGGTATTTTTGTGTGTTGTAGCTTTGCAAGGTTTGGCTGGAGGGGAAGGGTTTTCATGTGAACTTTGAAATAAGGGCTGAAATAGAACATGGAGGAACTCAAGGTAACAGAAAATACTACCACTGATCATCAGAACAGGAGCAGAGGAGTCACCTTTGAAAAGCGAAAAGAAAATTGCCAGCACATTTTCTCTCCTATCATCATGTTACTAACAGTCTTGCATTAATAATGAAGGACAAAGCCAAGAGGAACAGAGAATTGACTACAAACAAGAAGAGAACAAAAACTATCAGAAGGTGACTAATGACTAAAGATTCACCAAATTCCTGGAGAAAAAATTTATAAAATCTGTTTTAAAGTGTAACATCTTTGTCAGAAAAGAGGGAATGACTTACGTGGCTTTTATTCTCTTAAGGCATTGGAAAAAAGTACGTTTAATACACACTCTTAAGGAAACCCTCCAACTCCTGAAACTTTTATGATTTAATTTTAGTGAAAAAATTGAGGACACTGAAGTTCAAAAGATGAAAAATAGAAAGGGGAAGAGGAAAACAGAAAATTATCCAGATGAATTAATCTTCAGTTAGATAGGACATCAGACAGGAGACTAATGTCAGTAGATGTGAAAGGGAGGCTGTGGCAATAGAGGTGTCCCTTTTAGCTATGGTAGTACCTGAGGCAGTTAATTCCCAGATTATAGACTCCTTGAACGCTTCCATCAGCGCTGCCTCCGGACAATCCTAAACATCCACTGGACTGACTATGTGACTAACGTTGCTGTCCTTGAACAGGCAGAGGTCACCAGCATTGAGGCCATGTTGCTGAAAACGCAGCTGCGCTGGGCAGGGCACGTCTCCAGAAGGGCGGATCACCGCCTCCCTAAGATTGTGTTCTACGGTGAACTCGCCACCGGCTGCCGCAAGAGAAGAGCTCCAAAGAGGAGATATAAGGACTCCCTGAAACAATACCTCAGCCTTGGCCATATTGACCACCATCAGTGGTCCACCCTGGCCTCCAGTCGGGAGATTTGGAGACACACCATACATAACGCTGCTGTCTCCTTTGAGAGCATGCGTAGAATCAGTCTTGAGGAGAAAAGACAGCGCAGAAAGAACCGTGCCTCGACTATACCACCCAAGGAGACCTTCCGGTGTGCTCTTTGCAACCGGACTTGCCTATCCCGCATTGGCCTTTTCAGCCATCAGCGCGCTTGCAGTAAGCGTGGGTAAAGCCCTTCCCAAATCTTCGTCCGCGAAGCCAAGCCATGATACTTTGGTCTGCTAACTTGCTTCTGATGATGAGGAGAGTTTATATAAAATGCAGATGATTTTTATAGGGATTGGGGATTTTAGTACTTTGCACAGAGTCTGAAGGAACAAACTGATAATGAACTCACAAAGAAGGACTAACAATTACTGTGACTGTCTAGATTTTTTTTAAAGCTTAGATTTCCAGAATGAGATGTTCATTCTGTAATGGCTGCTATATTATTAGGTAGAAGTAAACTTACAGCGATAAGCAGTAGTTTTAGGGAAATAAGACTAACCCGGCATAAAAGTATATGGGAAAAAACATAAGAAAAAAAAAGCCGCGTACCTCTTAAAAAAATAGCAATGGAAGTTACAACAATTCAAATGTCTACAAAGTAAATTTAAACACAAATAGAATTTTAAAAAGTTATAAAATTGATTTAATGTAAAACAAATTTAAAGTAACGTGAGACAACTTTGGCAAATCTGTCCAAATACTAATGTGCATTAGTAGGAGACTATATGTAGTATAGTTAAATGAAACAATACCATTTCCTGAAGTTTTATACTCAGTTGCTTTTAGTTAATCCAATGACATTGAACGAAAACTGAGGCAACATCAAAAGTAGATACATAAATTGTTAGCAGCTGATTTGCCAGAATCACAATGGCTTTTTTTTTTTTTTTGTAACTAAATATCAATAACAACAGAATGCAAGTGCACTAAATATTAGGAATAATAAATTAAATCCTGTGCCATTTTACAGCTATAATCCATAAGAAATGAGATAAACATCTCACAAAATGTATTGTTTATCCTAATTTTGACAAAGTAAAACGCTGATTTAATAAACTAAATTGAAAATGGTTTAGGATAATTATTAATTTTGGCATAAAGACACTGGTTTTGGAAGAAGGTTATCTTTAACAGATAAAGTTCTTATACCCAAGGTATTTACACAACTAAAGTTCTTAAAATCAGCTATTCAGTGTAGTTCACCATCTGGAGCTTCAACATTAAAGATCCTTCCATAAATAATTACATAGACAACATTTTTCTGATAACACAGCTCACAACTTCAGTTTTTCAGCCAAGAATATCAAAGTGCATTTGAATCAGGAGCATGGTGACTCAGTTCCGCCTGGAGAAGGTGAACAATAGGTTGCAGAAAAAACAAATAAACTGCTGTTATAACCATTGGAAACTAAGAGAACTCTCTCTTGTAGTTATCTTTTGCCTCTAGCATGGCATCTTATTTTCTGACACCCTGCACAGAAATTCATTTAAAAAAACACCCAAACCTAACTCTTCCAAAAATAACCCTGCCCATCTAACTGTTTGGGGTTTTGTTTTGTTTTGTTTTTTGCCTGTTTAGTTTTGGTGTTTTTTTAAATTAATATCATGTGCTTGGTTCAGGTGTAGTACTGCAAAGGTAAGGCAGAGAGAACAATTTATTCAAATGTCTGAGAGATACCCTTCTCCTTTGTCTTCTGCATGAGTGCCGTCTTCTCTACTTATGTAAATGATAGGATATTTTGCTCACGAGTGAAATGAACATGACTAGATTCTTTAGCTAGTTTATTATACCTTTTCTGAAAAGGAAAAAAGAAGTTAATTTTCCCTTTGAATTCTGAATGGCAATAATACCACTGCATTAAGAAACTCTGAAAATCAAAGCTAGATGTTGCAGTCCCTCCTCAGCTTGTTGTAAATGCAACCCCGCTACAGTCCACATCAGCTCAACACAGAAATTCTGAGATTTTGCAAATGTTCTGATGAAACAGGCACCTTTCACAAGAAGAGCAATTTACTCTGTAATTCAAGACTGTTTTCCATCAAGGTCCTAGCTTCTCAAAAAAAGGTCTAGGCTTTTGTGACTTCTCTGCAATTCCAGAAGAGTTAAACACTAGCTAAAAGTTGTTTTGGTTAGGGTTATTGTGCTTGAACAACTGAAAAAAACAGTCCCCAAGTTCTCAGAGTGGGCATTCAAAGTAAGAGCGTTGTGGAAGCTCTTGAAAACTCTGGTGCCTCATTAGCTTACTTCAAGGTCAAGCACTAAAGGCTCAGACCTGTAAGCAGTGATAACATATGTCTGTTCCATTCCAGATGCACAGGTTGAGGCATCTGGATTTCTCGTGAAAGAACCTCTGAAGAAGCTACTGAGCATACAAATTGCAGTCCAGCTTCAAGGCAAACCAGCAATGACTCATCAAAAAATCTAGAGCTGTACTTTTAACATAAACAGCAGGGTTGAGGTAGACAGCTAGGACTCGTTATCTCATTAGTTACTCCTGTTTCTAAATCACAGCTCGAAGGCTGGGAGTAGAAATTTTGTCTCTCAAAACTTATAATTAGATGAAAGAAAAAACATTTTATCTAAATATTTCTGAAGTGATATTCTAAAACTAAGACACACAGTTTTTGTTTTTGTTTTATGCTATTTCTTAAAAACCCATAATGAATTACATATAATAAGTATAATATAATATAATATATAAATTATTCAAGCTGCAACTGTTTAAAGACAGCTAACTTATAAAGCTGGCATTGAGATGAAATAATTAGCTTCCTTGAGGCCTATCAATGAACAGCAATGGTAATAAAAATCTAATAAATAAAACATAAAGTTTTATCGAGGCAATTATTTTCATTTCCATCATGCACAGCCATTTATTAAAATGTAAGTCTAAAAATACATATTTTAACAGAATGATTATTTTTCAAAAATGGTGTTTCAAGATTGTTAATTAGAAATCTTTAAATTCAAACTTTATAGAAGCATGAAGTTTTACACTTTCTGCAAGTTTTTCAGGACAGATTTCTTTTTCTCTTAAGTTTCATCTGGAAGTACAGCATAAGTTAAGAAAAAGCACACATCTAGCTTTAAACCTAATATTGTTTTTAAGAACTGAAATACAGACATGCTGGCCCTCTTAGTGGATACCTCTTGACTGGTATATGAACAGTTATCTCTACCCACAAATGCAACTTGTATTGGTGAAATAAAGTTTTCCCAAGTGGTATAGCCATAAGTGCTATAGATTTTTTAATAAAAATCATGTTGACAACACCGCCAAATAAATGCTGAAGAGATCTTAACTTTGATGTTTTTTATTCCTGGGAATTTTTGTTCAGAGCTAAGAAACCAGCTTGGCAAGTAAATCAAACCTATTCTATTTATACTTCATTTCTGACAGTCAAGAGGTTCTTTAGAAGTATAGAAACAGTCTTCTATAAAACATCCCAAAATATATCAGATGACCCAATGATTTATTTTGGGCTCTTCAAAACTCATGGGAAAAGAAGGAGACATGACACAAAAAAAGAAAAAAAGACACACGGAATTAAAACTTCCTTGTTCCCTGTCTTGAAAAAATTTTTCTGGTTTTGTGGGTTTTGAAAAACAAGCAGCATAGGCTTTAAAGAATTTTTGCATATGAAGTATTTGACAATCTATTTTTCTGGATATACCTTTTAATGCTTTCCTTCCTTTCAGCTACTCAATCTGTTAAGCAATTCTGTATGCCAATCATGAGACACAGCTGATTTTTCCCTTTTCCGTAGCACAAATCTGTGACATGACCACATGTGTCTTCTTCATTTCCCATGTACTTTCACAATGCAGTTGACATTGTATAGTATGATTTCCTATAGGTATATGCTTTACAAGTATAATATAGAAAGTTTACTTGGCTATATTTGGCTGTATGTTCTTGCTTAAATGAATACTGCAGTTAAAGCAGTTTAATAAATTTATGCAAAAACCCACCACTTCTCTGTGTAGAATCACCATGAGGAATTACAGTCCTGGACCTTGTTAATTAAGCTGATTTCATCCTTTACATGTTCTCTGCAGGTGTTGGATTTTTTTTAAACCTTTCTTGCCATAGTTTGCACAGAAGATTTGAAATGAGAACAGGAGTTCAAACCCATCCATTATTACATCTGAAAGGAAAGCTTATTGACTGGACCAGTACTCAGGCAGACGATGAGGGAAGGAATGATACATCTGGGAGTAGAAGGATGTGCTCCTCTCCCTTCAGAGCATGGGTAGTCAAATTTTCTGATCCAAGAAAGCAAAAATCAAAAACTTCACATGACTATGAAATACAAGCTATGGCTTGAAAAAAGACAATATTTTAGAAGTAGTTCAAAAGTGAAAGTGAGTTGTAATGGAGCTGCACTCAGTCTGTACCTGGGATTGAAAGCACTTTGGTGATGGTATTTTTTGGCTTTCTTTCCCCAAGCTGTGAATCTGGATCATGCAGAATATTTTCTGCCAAAACTCCTTGTGGCAGGCCTTGGCAAAGAGTTGGTCTTGGACTGCTGAAAAATCACATCTGGCATAAGAGTGATGGAGCGGGTCACGTCAGTCTCAGAGGTGCTCCAATTTCTAAAGACCAGCTTTGGGGAAAATATGGTCTGCTCTCTCCCTTCTTCACCAGCAGTAATTTACTGGAAGATTAAGGTTGTCAAATTATGCCAAATGATAGCTGAGTTGAGTTCCTTTTATCTAACTTAAGATCTCGACATTATTGACATTTAACTAATCAACCCAGGGCCATTTCATAGGTGATGGAGAGAACTAGGTATGCCTTGGGAAAAGTTGGGTGAGAGGAAACCTACTGCTCTTGTCTCAAGTAACAAAGGTCTCAGCAGCAGAGAAAGTAAAAACCCAGGGTTCTCACAAAAGAATCTGGCATCTAAGACTTGCATTGAATTGTCAAGGGAAGGATCAGGTCAGAGAATTCACATGACTGAGTGAAATCCAAGAGGCAGGATAGAAAAAATGAGAATTATAGGCTACATGGATTCCATTAAACGAGAATTGGAGAAAGTGGCCGATTGACTTGTCCCCATCTTATATTACTACAAGTAAAAGTTACATGGAAATGTCTTTTCAACATCTGGGTGATCTGCTGAAGGGAATCCTGAAATATAAAATAGATAAAAATCACAGAAACAATCTCCTCTGTGTAAATAATAATAATAATAAAAAAACCTTCAAAGTTCCTCTTTTAAAGAGCCAGCTTATTTTATTGCTGTAAAACAGCAATGGAGAATCAGAAGGTCAGCATTCAAAATCCCCTGATTCAGACTGTAAATGTCTTACTGGGAACAAAATTATTTTGAACTGATACAAAAAAATGAACATAAAATTATATACATTCAGGAGAGTAAAATTATATAAATGCAAACAATGGGGAAAAAAAGCTGACATTCGAAAGTCAGACTGTGTTATTAAAGCAATTGAGAAAGCCCAATAGTTAAATACTTACAATTAGAATGCTCTTTAATATGCATACCACAATCTTTAAAAATCAACCTTATTTTGGAGAGTCTGAATCTGTGGTGTAGTATATACATAGTTTTCAAGAAAAAATATAATTTAGGCCCAAAAGTGTGAGTTTGTCTAAGTATAAGCCTCTTTCACAAAGCACATTAGAATTACCAACGTTTAAAATGAAACATGTTTCAGGACACATGTTAGGGGCTTAATTCCACCAAAATTTGAGAAAATGTTTAAAGCTGCTGGTACAATATCAATATATTTTTTTACTTATAGATTGAACACTTGTATGGAAAGATATATAGAAATTGCTAATTATTACACACACATAAGACTTTAGTTGAGGTTATTTTGTTAACTTTTCTCTGCTTTCTAAAATAACTTTTTTTTTTTTTCCGAGAAAGGAACAACCAAACCAAAATGCCAGACTAGTGGAAAGCTTCCAATATGCCTAGTAAGAAATGGATTGAAATGACACCAGTATGAAAAGCTGCTAAATCACTCAGAAAGATTATTAATCTATATGGAAAGAATGAATGTAGATTCTACTCTCATCTCATGTTTTATAGGACTTTTTATTAAATAAATAACTGTAATGCAGTCCTAGAGTAGCTTTATTTAAGCAAGCAAAGCAACAGGGGACTAAGTGGGTGAATCTATATGTCAAATCTGTACTCTGTATTGCTCAACAGCTCTGTTATTTTTTTCTAATGTTTAACTGAACTAGCATAAGGCTCCTCATCCTATCAGCAGACCACCAAATAGTTCAGTTCCTTCCTTCGTGTTGTTTTGCTGATGGATATTTATAGATTAAGAATTTCTGTGAGTTTTTCTTATTCCAAACTAAGTTGCTTTAGTCACATTATTATTAATCTGAAGCACCCTTGTCTTTCTGTAGATGTCCTGTAATCTCTGCAGTTAGTAATACGGTTCCAAACTGCACGTACAAGCCAAGGCACAATATAGCAATATCCTCCCACGGAGTAACAAAGCTAAATTATGGACCAAGAAGCCAGCTGCTCTTTCTAGTTTATCATTGAATCTCTCAAAATTTTCAGGTGTGGTTTTGGGAAAAAAAACCTCACAGAAAAATGTTTTCTAGTTCACAGCAAAGAAGTATTCAGGTTCAATTTACCTAATCTCTTAAAAAAAAAAAAAAGAGTAATACTTTCATTATTTAGCTTCAGGGAGAGCTCAGGAAAATTATGCTCTACCGTGTATACAGCGCTATGAAAATACTCTTGCTTTACCCTCCACCACACTTACAACATTGTGTTAAGAATTAATTCCTGGTAGCTGCCATATTATCTTCCAAATAGGTTGTATAACTCAACAGACCGATAATGAAAAAAACACTGTTAACGACAACTGCAGTGTGTCTATGACTGTATTGATTTTGTGACCAGGGAGAAGGCAGTATCATTCAGAAGTTATTCCCTATCAGTAATCAGATCACTTGCGAAAATTTCTTGATAAGAGAGTCTCATTGATGCTGTCTGACCAGCCTTTGGTCAGCAGCAGGACTGTTGGTTCTTGCACAGCAAAGACCCCTTTGGTGGTAACTCATAAATATCTGCACAGCCCTCAGCACTGCTAACGTGGAAAAAAGAAAAACAGTAAAAACCTTGCACTTACGGAAATACAAAGTTCAGAACTGACTCTCAGTAATACACCCTTAGTCACTAATTTGCTAGAGTTTTATTGGTCACTAGTTAACTGTCACAAATGCATAGACTCGGTCATTTCTTCTCTTAGGGCCTGCTTTGCCATCATGAAAATGGCTGATGGGATGGAGCCATTCACAGTGCCTGCAGAGCAGATAACTTCACAAGAAACACTTGAAAACTCAGACAGAGTAGAAGGAAAATACAGGAAACATTATGAAGGATTGTTGGGTGAGCTGGTAATAACACATCTATTTATAACACTTGGCGTTTTCACTACAAATGTTCATAAAAACTTCTTAGTAAACATCTTCAAAACCTTCATTTGCTGCAGCAGGCCTTTGAAATTAAGCAGGAAGAAAGCAATCAGGTTAGAGCATTGCTTTTTCTGACATTAAATGCTTTTCTAGTGTGAGAGATTTTTTTTTTTTTTAAATTCTATGTTCTACTTCTGTGTTCCATAGGACAATGTTGGCAGCATACCAAAATAACAAAATAAAATAAGCGTAATACAGTCATAATACTCCAATGATCCCAGAGCAATAGTAGACCCGGCACTAGGGCTATATGGAAAATTATAGAAAGATGAAGAGAAATCTTTCCCTCCCTTGGAAGGTCTCTACTCCCCAGATTAATTTTTCCCCATGAGTCACTATATGATATTCAGCGTTCAGGCTGTATGCTCTAGGGGAAGAGTCATGGTTGCTCTCCCTAATTTTCAAGTTAAATTTACAAGTAAAGTATTTTTAATTTGTACATTGCAAATGAGAGAACAGAGAAACTTCTATTCAGGACATGTGCTCTAACTTCTCCAATATCCAAAGGCACCAGAACGCAATTTGCTATCTAGAATTATGCCTGCAATCTTCTGGAGATACTCTGAAAGCCTGCAACAGCAAATCATAACTAATTTTTTTTTTCAGGCTTTGTCAATGAGGTAATTCTCACTCAAACATACACACCATTGATAATTTGTGCCTAGACTGTTATAGCTGATTCTATCTGAAGGTAAATACAATGGAATAAGAAATGCTATGGCAGACACAATGTGCTTCCCTGATGAATCACCAAAGTTTTGTGGAAAGGAACAGTCAGCTTTTTCTGATGAGGCTGTCTCATTTTACACTAGTAAAACATTAATTGGAACGGGGAATGAAAGGACTACAACCATATGGCTCAGGTCCAGGCTCATCTCTTACATCATTGCTCCAGTTCAGAATCCAATTCTTTACTATTTTTCCCCTTTTGAAAATACTGACTCAGTGGATCTGTTGAGGAAGCTTTAGTCATTCCTGGTTAGCTTTCTAATGACAACAGAGGTACAACTCAGCACAGTGAAGATGGGGGAGGATGGGTGGGGAATCACAGAGAAACAAGTACATGTGTATGTCACTCTCTTCTCTCTGGCTATTAGACAAACTAAACCAGCTTCTTCTGGAAGGATTAACAGAGACTTGCTCCAGAATAAGCTACAGCCTGCCAGGGGAGCCTCTAGGAAGGTGTACAAGATTTGTTCAGACCTTCCCATCTAGAGAACGGAGGCATATCTGAGAAGGATATAAAAGTGATCTTTAATATTATGAATGGCACTAAGATGGTGAATTGGCAACAAGGACTCACCATTTCTTGTAAGAAAAGAACTAGGAAGAACACACAGTTATTGAGCAAGAAGTTCAAAACAAATGAAAGTGCACTTTGTGTGAATTTCTCACACAACATATTCAAGGCGTGGAACTCAACATTATGCCATATCATGGACAGCAGAAGTTTGTATGAGTTCTTAGAGGGATTAGACGTTTCCTTTCATGGAGAGGAACAAACCACCAAAAGTTATTAAACTCAAGGATATCACCCGTGGCTCAGGAAGTCCCGGAGCTACAATTTGCTGAAAGCTGGGAGGATATGCTGGGGGAGTATGACAATAAAGCCACCTAAGGAAATACTACACTCCTCCCTAGGCCTCCTCTGCTGGCAGCCAACAGAGTAGCAGACTTGTAATCTGATTCTTGTAGCCCCCTGCTTAATCGTTCTCCACTGTTATTTTGGGGCTGATTCCCCAGTGCCATCAGAATAGCCCCATGTCAACTAAGTTTCAGTCAATTAACTTTATTTCCCAGGTTAACAGCCATACTGAGTAACTCATACTATTGCTCAGCTAATGAGAAAAGAACAGCACATTCTCAGCAGGAGGACTTAGGCTCTGTAATTATTCTTTACAAGATTGTAGATTTGGCCCAAACCTTTGAAGGTGTTCATACGAAGGACACAACATACTTTCCCATACTGCAAAGTTCATTGGTCTTGAAATACCAACTAGTTTCTAGTATAAAATCCCCTAAGTCTATGAGCTTTTAATTCTTAAAAATGTCATCTAGTACTTAGGTTTACTGCCAGGTCACAAATAGATTCTGCAGCATTTGAAGAAGATGATTAATTTATAGTCTTAACATTTATTCTTTTGGAGGTAAATACAGCTGTACACTAATTAGTGGAAATTAATAAACGTGAAAGAAATTCACTGAGATTAATCAGTATTATTTATCTAATATAAAAAAGAAATCACGCTAGCTGCACTTCAACTGATGAAATACAGAATCCACAATTTCTTTCACATATATTTTTATTAACAATACTTTTTTGTTGCTATTTTTAAAATGGACATATTAATAAAATCACAAAGCAGCTGTGTAAGACAGTACACATTCTATGATATATATAGTTTAAGATCATTTATGGAAGGAATGTCTTTAACAACTAAATTGCATAGGACTAGACTGTGATGAAAATATTATAAATAAAATACCTTCAAAATTTGAAAAAAATTACTTCTTTAGTAACTGAAGTAAATATAACTGAAAACTGTAAAACAAAAAGAAGCATGAAGTTAAACAAAAGAAAAAAATCAGTATGCTTAGGGCAGCAGTTGATGCATTTAAAAACAACCACTTTATCTGTTCTCTTTTCCTTAGCAAAATCCAATAAACTGCCATTATATTCCTTTTAAATGGTTCCATTACAAGGATTCTATAACAACAGACTAATCTCTTGATAATTATAATAAATGCCTGTAATCAAAGCAGGAACCATTTAAAATAAGGAGAAAGGCTGTTTTCCATCAAACTCATTGTAGTTCTGTGACCTTTGGAGCACTAAGCTACATCATATGCTGCCACCTCTAACTGCAACAGAGCTTTCCTAGCACTCTTGCTCAAATAAAAATAAAAAAGGATGAGAGATCAATGGCAGCGTGGATTGGCACATGGTAAGAGTTCTTACTTTCCACCTCTGAGCCTTGTAGAACATAAAACCCTCAAATTCCAAGATTCCAAAGGCTCAAAGCTGGCAGGATGCAGCCAGCAGCTCTTCGATGGTCTTTGATACATAGTGCTTTCCTTCAAGAAGGAATGGGGAAGGAGCAAACTGGTATTTTAAAAAGTCCTGCTATGGCAATGTGAGCTGTATATCACTACTAATGCTTAAGGAAGTATTACTTTTCAGAAAGACAGGACATTTTATCACAAAATTCGATATTGTATTCACATGAACAAACAATGATTTCCAGAGATCATTTAAGAAACTGAAGGCTGATAAAATTACGGGAAATGACTATATATGATCAGAATGGCTTTCATCTGCGTTTTGTTAGACCCAGCATTGATTTCACTTTTCAGCTGCGAACAGCAAGAGGCCAGCTGTGGGCAAGGGAGAGAGCAAGCAATGAACCAGGGTCACAATAGAGGCCGAGCTGTCAGAAAATTTAACACTTTTAATGACTAAATCTCTGCAAAAAATCTTTGAGTTACAACCATTTGAAAATTATATCCACCGGGTCCCACAAACTGTCAGAGAATAGAAGATTTAATTTATAACAAAGTAAAACCTTTGAACTCTAGTTATGTGAATAAACAGCATTATAAGGGGAAAACAAACAAAGCAAGGAAAATATAAAATATGTTGCCTTCAAGGCAGAAACAACTACATTTTCCTTCGTATTCCCATATGTGTTAAAGTGAAATTTATGACAGCATACTGAAAAGCAAGATTCCCATTGTGAAACCCTTCACATTTATTTAACTAAGCACAATCATTGAAAATGACCTTTATCCAAACCCTCCACAGCTGTCTTAAAATGATCTAAAACTATTGCCAGATTTTCTTTAACTAGCATTACTTAACAAAAAGTCATTACCCCAGGGCCATATTACACTACTGGCAAGTAAACACAAATCCATTTTCAACAACATGCTACAAAGTTTTAATGAAATATTGATAACAAATTGAAAACTCGCCATTAAAAAGGTGCCAAACAATACAAATCATCAGTTTTCTGTTCTATCAATAAACACAATTTCCTTATTTCTGATAAGATATTTATCACCTATTAGGTGTGCATGTGAACAGAAAAATGGCTAATATGTAAAAAAAAAAAATCTTACATTTAAAAACTGTTATTAAATGAGGCGTCAAAATTTTTATAAATGAAGCTGTTCTAGCAGCATATTGTGAAAAGATACCCTCATCTGTTCTCAAAGACAGCACCTCTGGAGTGTACATTACTCTACAAAATTACAGGGCTACTGACAATAAATTCATACGGCAGTTTTCATTGCAGTACACTAATAATTTACCAGTGCATTAATAATGTTTGATTCCAAGACTTGAAAAGCAGTGTGTCAAAACAATGAACATCTTAATCTCCTTTTTCTACATAAAAGCTAAACATAAAAATTAAAAGATTGTCGCAAGAGCTGGCCTCCTGCAGGTCTAGGTCAACTGATGGAGGTTAGAGAGGAAAAAAACCCCAACAAACCACACTTGTAGATTCAGAACTGAACAGTTTAGTTTTTAAAATAATAGTATAGAGCCACAATTAAAGAAGGTGCATACTGTGGAGAGGGGGGAAAGGACTTTATTAAGGGGCTGGTTAGTTCAGTAAATCATGGCTTTCAGATAACGATGATTATGGTGGTCCTTGGTGTGAGAGGGAGATGGGTACAGGAGGTTCATTTCACCACCAAGTAATTATGCTGGTCCAGAGAGTTACCATTTATCATGGCTGAAAGATGACACTCACTGTTAGCCAAGGGAAACTGCTAGTCAAATGCTTCCATCTAGATCAATACACACCACATTTTTCTACAGCCAAAAGTAATTATAGAAGAGCAAACTTCACAATCAATACCCACTCAAGCTGACTTATATTCTGCTGTACAGACATGAAGGTACGGCACTGTCAACTGTCACTGAAAGCAACTGCATTTGACCCAGATTAAAGGGTTTCCCCCACTATTATAAAGGATCTTGCTATCTATTTTCTGAAAAAAAGCAAATGCATCCTCTTTTCTCTATCATTAAAAACAATGAGCAACCATGCAGGTTTTCAGGACATGTTGCAACCTGCAGCTGAAGCTGATGTTCTTGTTATCATTTCATAAAGTCTCACTTAGTACTAAGTAAAAATGAAAATCAGCCAATTAAAGAAAAATCAATCTTCTCAACTACTGAAAGCTGAAATAGTTTCTGAAGCATTAGTTTCTAAAAGCTGCAGTTGAAGTCCTGACCTTTGTGAACTCCAGAGATCAGAAAAGAGAGAAACATATATACCTGCAGTATTAAATCAGTGTCATTTTTAGTATTAAATGTATATTCATGTTTGTTTACACAGAGGTGCACACATAGGATAACCAGCAAGCCAGCTAGTAGATAAAATTAGGCTTTAAGAGTTTAGGTTTTGTTTCAAAATATATCTAAATGTCAGTTTTGACAACTGCTTTCAAAAAGGCAGAGCTTAGTCTTATAAACCAATCTAACACATCAAGAAAGGTTAGAGGGCAGAAAAAAATCACTACTTCTGAAAAAAAAAAAATTGACATCCAATTTTCAAGCTGATTTATCAGTGGAAAGCTAAAATTGATAGTTTGCCATTACTGGGTAGCAGCCTGTCTAAGAAAGCTGTTACAAAGCCTTTCATTTTGATTTAGCCACATGGATCAATACAAACCTATACTGTTTCAATTTTACAAATATTGATTTTCTGATATAACCTCTGTGGGAGAACATTCATCACCTGCCATAATAAAAAATATTGAAATTTATTTTGTAAACTTTGATTCTCAACAGAATATAGCATTCTACTGGGTGAAGTAAAATCTATTTTTTCAGATAACAGCTAATCACTGTTAAAATTATATTTTGAGCAATATATTTTTGCCTTTTCATTTCAGAGTCTGACTTACATTGTTAATATTTTAACTGGATTCATACCAAAGAAGAGCATAAAACTTCCATTTGTTTTTTTTTTTGATCAAGTATCTCGAGATTCTTTTCAGTTTCAATGACTAGAAGGACAAACTAGAACTTAAACTTTTCAGTAACACAGAATATTAAATTCTTACGCTGTCACTTTCCAAACTTAGAACCACTTAATGCTTCAAGGAGGGGGATATATTTTTTTCTAGATATCATAGAAAAACCAAATTATTAAAGTAAAAACAGCTATTTTATGAAACAAAAAAAGTCTTTATCCTACATTTACACAACAATACTATTTACACAAGCACATATGGTTTTATCCAGCGCAGGCTTTTCCAATCTGCTTTTTTGATATCTAAGAGCTCTGTTGTTCGTCAGCATTCAAAACATACTACATTTTTATATGTTACTTTACTCGTATGTAGTTAATGATTTTCATGACAGCCCATTTAACCATAAATACTGAATTCTTTAAAAAAAACCCTGTGTGATTTTGTAAGACAATTTTTAATAGTACAGCTTTTCTTGTTCCAAGTTATTTCATCAGCCCCTAGTATTTTTACATTTCAAAATAGCTTAAAAATAATTGACAGGTTTGAACCAATTACTTTCTTTCCACCCTTCTTCCCCATTCCCAGAAAGCCCCTTTATGAGCTGCCTTAACAGGAGTGCAAACATTTCTGAGTGCCATATTGCTGCTGGTAAGCAGAGGTACACTCTCCAGCCAGGACATCCACACAGAAAAGACACTGAACTCGTTTTAGGAGGAAACACACCCTGTATAGAAGTGTAACAGAATTTAATCATCAGCAGATGAGAAATAAATGGGAAAAAACATCATCCTATGTTGGAAGGACACTGTCCAGGGGTGTAATTCAAGCAACACCCAAGAGGGTTTAGATTAGTAAGTGCATACTCAGAATATGTGCTGATAACACAATGCCATCCAGATTAGTGATTACTAAACAGGACTGTGAAAAATTCCTAAACTATTAAGTTAGACACTAACTAAGAGAAATTAATGAAATAAATCCAGTATTTTCATAATGGAAAGAATATAATAAATTCTAAACTTTCTTGTCATGTCATGAAACCAGGGTAGAATTTCTTTGCAGACTTAGGCTCAATACGGACACTCTATTTACAGAATACAAAATGTTATTTCTAGCATTTGGATACTGAATGAAGGTTTCTATGTGTACCTGAAATCAAATAATTACAACATCAAAATACTTGAATTTGAAAAAATAAAAAAACCAGTATCAAAAAATTTTTGTAAGATAGAAAGGTGGGAGAGAAAACCATAGAAAAGAAACAAAACAATTCGACTGAAAACAGATATAAGGACATGCTAGTCAATGTCCCTCTTGTAGTGAGGGACTCAAACCAGAACACAATATTCAATGTGTTGCCAAATTTAAAATCCTTCTCTTAAGACATTAATTAAGCACTATTTTTAGGACTTTCTTTTCCTCATCAACAGACCTCAAATCACCCTATTAGCAAAGTATCATAACTCACCTATTACAGATGGGGAAAAGAAGGTGGATAGCTAAAGACTGAAATGATTTACACAGTGTTGAGATGTCACCTCACTGGTACCACCACAATTATATGCTCATTATTTAGGGCATAAAGTAACTGCTTTCATAGCTGAAGAAAGAATCTTGCTTTCCCATAGGAACTGTACTGTGAAATTCTGGAGGGGACAGTGGGTGGAATGGTTGGTACATCTTGACTGGAAGAGCCATGAAGTGCTGCTCTGATTTGTTAGTGTCACTTCTTAAATCCACTATTTCCATAAACGTGTATACTTTCAACAAAGATTTGAAAATTACAAGAAATTTGAATTGCCATAATTCCAATCTCCATATGTTATTCAGTTAAAAAAAACCTAGCATTTTGAAAATACAATTGTTTATTACATAACAAAAAATTATCTCAGTGCACAATAATGTTTAATAATTTCTAAAAAATAATTTCTGAAAAATAATTTTCCTCCTAAAAGGACTGTTTTGTTTTATTATTTGTTAGAGAAGAAATATGTCTTTCATGGTCTCTAGTTTGTTTCCTTCAGGTTATTTTTTATTTTGTTTTTTATTATATTAAGAAAGAAGAAAACCCCAGAAGCAAAATATCTTGTTGACAGTTGGGCTGCCGTCTTGTAATCGTAGTGGCAAATAACTAAAAAGACAGCAGTTGTAGCAAATATGTTTAAAGACCCTTTCTTCTATTAAGGCTTTTCTGTATCTTATCTATATTCAGAACAAGAAGAGAATGACCTTCTAAAATGTAATGATGGTGATTATCCATATAATGGTTGGAACATGCAAATATACAGCAGCCATGTAAAGGGACAAAAACCAGGCAGCAACTTCACAGTGCTTAAGGGCTACATATTTTACAGCACCAGCATTAATGGAAAAGTTAATGTAGCATTGAATAACAGTGAGTTGCTCAGCTGCTGCTACTGCTGCAGAACATTTAGGTCGTGGAAATAACACATCATTTTTTCAATTCTATTGCTTTCTTGGCCCACAGAAAAACAACTCTCACCTGCCCCCCCCAAATCACATGCAAAATATTCCTGCATTACTCAGTTGCTTAAGAAATATTTCTAAGCATATAATCTGTAAGAAAAAAATTCAAATAAATAATTAAACCACAAAACTCAATTAAGCAACCATGCTGAAGAAAATCTCGAAACCAGTACTCTGTGACTTAACTTATATTACAGTGCAAAAGCATACATGAGCACAACCACTTAATGCAGTACGCAAAATGAAACAGGATTTTACAGTACATTCATCTTTTAATTCCTGATCTCAAGACATGAAACATCCAGATAAATTATGCATACTAATTTCCCTTGTTTTCCACACACTAGAGTAAAAACTACTGAGCGCACTTAGTACAGTGTAATTTAAAAACTTTTCGTTGATCCAACTCTACTGGAAAGTTTCAGAAGGTAGCCAACACCTAGGTACTGCAAATAGAGGCACATAATTCGCTCTAAATTGAATTGCACTGTTAACCGTGTTTAGGGAGAAATCTGAGGAAGGGGACTCAGAGCCCTGAGCTATAAATCCTGTAAACCATGTTCCCACTTCATCATTGCTGGCTGATTTAGAAAAGAAAAAAGAAAGGAAGTTGTTGTGAGTAAATGTTAGAATATATCAGCAATCTTTCCCTCATTCATAAATTCAGGCAATGACTCTCAGAGTTTTGCTCCTTCTTGATGCAAATTGTAAAACATGAAGGCATACCCGAGCTGAGAATTTCCATTAAGGAAATTAGTCCTTGCTGGAAGTCCTGAAAATTAATCCAGCCCATAAAGGACCACAAACTTCAATGTTTCTGCACTGATGTTGAACTAGTAAAACTTTTTGATTTTGTTGCTTATTGACTTTTTTACCATCAGAAGGAGAACAAAAAGTGGGGAGCATAATTACAGAAAGTGACAATATTCACCCCTTTTCTGCTCTCCAAATAATCAAAAAAGGTGCTACTAATTTGAAATTCAGGCAGCTGAAAAAGTACGCTTCACACAGATGTTTGACTGATGCTTTGCAGTTTCTCTGCTGATGTCAGATACAAGAATAAAAACTGAGGAGTAAGGACCACTGCTTCCAGATCCTTTCATATTTGTTTGTCTGCTGGCTCTAAACTCAATGGATTTACAAAACGACTCTTCAGTCACACCTACAGCTGTTTCTCAGGCAGACAGTATTTGCCAGGTAGTATGAAAATTTTCCTCTTCCTACCTTAATTCATCTGGTCTAGGTGTCCAAGTGACTGCAATTTCTGGAACTGATATCATCATTCAGTTACATGTATGCTAATTATATCATTCACTTTATGCTTCTCTAACGTCTGCGATAATATTAGCAATGAATTTCTAATAGGGTTTAAAAAGTATCAGCAGAAAGTGTGTGTCTTGCCTTTACAGCTGGTAACACTGACTGGTATACGGAGAAACACAACAATGAAAACTTCTGAGTATTAGAGCCAATGGAGAAACCAAGAAGCCAGCAGCCAGGAAACCAAATTATTTACCAAAAGCTACGTCAAAACCTGTTTGTGATTTAACATCTTCTCTCAGGTAACAAGCGATAGGACAAGAGAAAATGGGCTCAAGTTGCACTAGGGGAGGTTTAGGTTGGATATGAGGAAAAATTTCTTTACCAAAAGGGTTGCCAATCATTGGAACAGGCTGCAAAGGGAAGCGGTGGAGTCACTGTCCATGGAGGTTTAGAAGACCTGTAGATGTGGTGCTGAGTGACATGGTTTAGTGATGTCCTGGCAGTGCAGAGTGAATGGTTAGACTTAATGATCTTAAAGGTCTTTTCCAACCAAAACAATTCTGTAATTCTATGATTGTGGTCTTTTCATTTTTATAGCTGAGATGTTTTCTACAGAACGTATGTCTTCTAGAAAACAGTAGCATTACAATTTTACTGTGGGGATTGTGAAGTTAAATTTAACAAAAAAAGGGGAAAAGTAAACATATTTTCTTATTCCTAACACTAGAGAACAAGATTTTAAAAGTACATGTTTTTGAGTTTAACCTACACAAATTGAGAATTCGTTGAGTACTTCTAAAGAACTGGATTCCTCTAAATAAGTATTACAATGAGAGAGCCACCCTTAGTAATTTGTCACTGTGTCATTGAAATAAAGGAGCTATTCTACTACTTTCAGAATAGGACATTCCTAAGAAAAGGTTCTCTGTTTAAAATTTAGTAGTGTCCACGAGAACCTTTTGAACTTCCCTGCAGAGCTTGCAATAACTCTCTTTCATAGCTTGACTACAGATTATAAAATGATCCAGATATACAGGGAGTACCATAGCCAGAACCCAATATATGACCTGTAGATTCAGCTTCCGCAACACACATTAGAAAAATTGATGTATCTGGCCTCCACTGGATGTCCATTTGGAAAAAAACTTGCCTGTTTCATTTCAGGGGAGAGAATAGATTCATCACCAAACAAGAGCAGCAACGTACCCAGTATCATTAGTCTAAACTACACGTTGAAAACTAAGCCTGAGTATATCTGATACACTCAAGGACCATTTACTCTAATGGAAAAACATTAATTTGTACATAACAATTATTTTCTTGTTTTTAAAGACAATTGGTAATATTCTTCTAACATTACTAAATTATACATAAATTCCAATCTATCTTTTATACTAAATTTAAAACTTGGGGTTTATTCTATCAGGCCTCAAATCTTTATAACACCTGCTTTGTTAAAATTTAACTGTCAGTATAGTTTTCATTGAGGCCATTATTAAAGAAATTGGTGGCCATTCCCACAAGTTTCTAATCACAGTTTTTTTGTACATTTTTAATTTCAAGACTGTCAAAAATGGAAAGTAATGTGTAGCTGGAAAATAACAGTTTGTCTGTCTAGGTCCTCTAAGAGTATACAAACAGAGATTTTCATTAGCTTTTCATGCTGATCTCAGATGAAAGACTATTAAGAAACTATTTTTTCCTTATTCAAGATTGCCTAGCATTTAGCCATATAATGTGGCTAAATTTTTTATTTTCTCCCATGCTACTCAGTGGTATTTAATTGAGATTAAATCAGAAAGGATAGCAGATTACGTTTTGTTGGTGGATACATGTCACACCTTGCTCCTGGCGGCTCTTCTTTCCTGACAGGTTTCACTCAATTAATTTTCATAGATTTTTTTACTCAACAGTTGAGTATGGAACTCTACCACTGAAAATACTGGCTGAGGTTCACTAAATAAATTTCCTCTAACATTAAGCTGTCATCAACTTTGAAAACATCACTTTTTATTCAAGAAAACATAAGAGGTTGGTGTACTATTAAGTGTAAAAGACTACTGCGTGTCTGAAAATAAGGCATTGTTAGCTAATAGAAATTGGAAACTTGAATGTTACACATTAAAAAAAAAGAATGTATTTTAATAACACAATAATATCAAAACAACACTTCTACTCACCATGAGGCAAATACATCATGCTTTACTTTCCTCTATATTTTCACACAGCGTAAGATAGATTATACATAAAAATTAATGCCCTCTTACGGCAAAGTATTCCAAAGGCTTCAGCAATATTTCTAAATTAGGCCTAAGAGATGCTAAATTTAGCTTTCTCTTTATGTACATTTTTATTGCTTCCTACCATTAGTACAAACATAACTTCTAGTAAATCATCAAAAGAAATTTATTACGCATGAATCTTTCTTTAGATTCAGATTGTGACTCTTACAAAACCAAAAAGCATTCCCACCCAGTGACTATAATTTGCTACCAGGAGAGATGAGATGGGAATCTGAAAAATAAGTACACTTAAATTTAAAAAAATAACCTCATTTTAATTTTAGTCTATTGGCATTATGTATCAATATTTTTTAAAACAATGGTTAGCATTCTCAAATTAAACAGCAGAAGTACATGTGGCTTATGCATTTTTTTTTGTATTTTCTAATAATCTAGACAATTGAATAGTTTGCTACATTATTGGGTTTTAAAATGGCTCAGCACTTTGAATGTTTAAGAAACACTTATGGCATAAGGCAGTATATTCCTGAAGCTGAAACAATCATTAGACTCTGATGTTCATCTGTTTTATTGAACTACCCACAGGGAGCTTTATGGGCATCCTATCATGTCAAGGTCACAGGATTAAGTGAGCAGTGATGACAGTAAACAAGCCTTTTCTGTATATTCTAAAGGGTCTTACTGAGTTACTTAAAATGCCATAAACATAAATAGTCTCCTATCTCTACAACATGTCCATGACAGATGACTTCAAAATATAACAGTCTTGAGCAATGGAGCTTTGCAACCTAACGAACAGCCTATATTATTGACAACAGATATCAATATACTGGGGAGCACAAATATTGGGAGAAGCTTGCAATCTGTCATTGTCAGATATTTTATGTCTGTAAGCGTACAAGAAATATATCTACATATATGTCAAACCTCTATGTGAACAGATATTACTGCTGAAAAAACCCAGAGCTTACAGATTAAGAAAAAAAGTGGTTATATAGGAAAAGTAAATGCTATAACAAATATACCAAATCTATAGAAGCCATGTAAAAACGAATACGAAAACCAAACCTACACAGTACTTTCAATATCAACTTGAATTATTTAATTATTCTTTAGAAGTATACTGTGCACTACCATATCTACTTTATCAATGAAGAAAGCAGTATAATCAAGCACAGCAACCTTCCTTAAGTCATGTGAAGTCAATGACAGACATGGTGTTCCTGAATCAGTCAAAATAAACCTGTGTAAACTTATTTTTTCACTCTTAAAAAAAAAAAAATCAAACAAAAAAACCCCCCCAAAACCCAGAAGTGATGAATTGAAAGAGAAATATCTGCTGAGAATGTTTTTTCAAAAATCAGCGTGAATTGTCTGAAGATGATCTTCATAGTTTAATATCTGTGAACATACAGACTGTGCTAACAAAATGTATGCAGGAACACGAAACCCAAGGCACTCTCCTGCTGAGCTATATTAAGGTGAGAAGGAAGGGAGAATGCTCTGGTTGCTGGCTGCTGTGTCCAACAACCCATGCTCCTCCCTCACACCTGAAAACAGGACCTCTTATGTGGCGCTTGGGAGCAGCAGTTGCACACACACTTGCTTATGACTCTCCTGGAGTAATACTGCAAGATAATATTTCAAGCAGCATAGAAATTACTGCAGACAGAGAGAGAAGAGATAAAGTGAAATAGGCAGAAGCACAGAATATTTCTGGTCGATAGTAAAGGCACAGATGGATGAAGGCTGCAGATGACAAGGACAAAACATACTGCTGAGTGGAGATCTTTGATTTCCTTAAACATGGGAATATGAATTGACACAGAAATCTGATATGCAGAGATAAAAGATAGTCCTTTTAGCACCATTGACTTAGGAAAGCTCTAAACTAGTTTGAGGGAGTGTGTTATTGGACCACAGAGAAGCAAAAATGGGGGAAAAAAATCTCAAAGGTTGATTCCTTCCCCACCCACGGAGAAGCGGGGGAGCAGAAAAAAATCCCAAAACCTGAAGAAACAAGAAAAAACAGACCAGTCTGTTACATATCTCAGCTGAATACACACTGCAATGAGGAAAATGGGAAATACAGGACCTAATAAGTGTTAGCATCCAGAAGATAAACCTAAATTTGGCATCACAGAAATGTGCCAAGACACATAAGAATTTGTTCCTCTGAAAATGCAGAAAGAATTACTTTTTGTTTACCACATAATAGTTTACTTCCTCTGAAGTTCAGAGACAGGCATGAAAGATACTTATTGAAAGTCTGGGCAATGTTACATGGAAAAAAATGTAGTACTGCACTTTTAGATGTGACAGAAGAATCTTTACCACCACCTCTGAAAGAGTATGGAGACATGAAGTATTTAATTCTAGAGTTTTTAAACAGCTAAATGAAAAAAGATCAAATTGAGTGGTAAAGGATTAATTTATTAAAACAATAAATCTTTGTTGGTGACATGGACAGTGGAATTGAATGCATTCTCAGTATGTTTGCCAATGATACCAAGCTGTCTGGTGTGGTTGACGTGCTGGAGGGAAGGGACGCAATTTGTGAACATCACAAATTCCAACAAGGCCAAGTGTGAGGTCCTGCAGAGTGGTTCGGGTAATCCTAGGCACAAATACTGGCTGGGCAATGAATGGATTGAGAGCAGCTTTGTGGAGAAGGACTTGGGGGTGTTGGCTGATGAGAAACTCGACATGACCAGGCAACGTACGCTCATGGGCCAAAAAGGCAACTGTATCCTGGGCTGCATCAGAAGCGTGACCAGCAGGTCGAGGGAGGTGATTCTCCTCCTCTACCATGCTCTTGTGAGACCCCACCTGGAGTACTGTATTCAGCTCTGGGACTCCCAGCATAAGAAGGACATGAACCTGTTGGAATGAGTCCAGAGGAGGGCCATGAAGTTGATCAGAGGGCTGGAGGCTGAGAGAGTTGGGGTTGTTCAGCCTGAAGAAAAGAAGGCTCTGGGGAAACCTTATAGCAGCCTTCTAGGACCTAAAGAGGACCTACAGGAAGGCTGGAGAAGGACTTTTTGTAAGGTCATATAGTGATAGGACAAAGGGTAATGGCTTTAAACCGAAAGAGGGTAGATTTAGATTAGATGTAAGGAAGAAGTCCTTCACCATGAGAGTGGTGAGGCACTGGAACAGGTTGCCTAGAGAGGTTACGGATGACCCATCCCTGGAAGTATTCAAGGCCAGGTTGGATGGGGCTTTAGGCAGCTTGGTCTAGTGGAATGTGTCCCTGCCCATGTCAGGAGGGTTGGGAATAGATGATCTTGAAGGTCCCTTCCAATCCAAATCATTCTGATTCTATATGTAAAGCATGTGAGAAGGATGTACCAGACTACACCTGCCTGAGGATGATTAAAACTTCAGCTCATTTCCAGACCCTGCTCTGAATGTCTCAAATTATTTTACAAACACATGGTTGCACAAAAATATATTAAAAAAAAGACACATTAAGTTTCTGAGATAAGGGGAATCAAAACAGTTCCCCTGGATTTTCACTTCTGATTAAACTTTGCATTTCTGGTGTTTTCAACAAAAATCTCCAAGAAGTCTGTCAAAACACTACAGATGTTTCTCTTAGAAAAAAAAAATTCTATACAGTTTTGCATTAATCTTCCATAATTTACTTGAAGTGTCACATGGGAAAGAATTCTGATATGTAATGGTACTACATCAGCTTACTGTGACTTAAAAATATGACGTTTCTCACCCATTTTATTTCACAAAATAAAGAATAAATCAAAGAATTTGAATTTCCGAGGAAAAAAAAGGCCTTCTTAGAAACATAAAAATTACTTTTTCAAAATATTCTAAACTATGGGTTTTGTTCTTTCTTTCTTCTTTGCTTTCTCTTCTTACATATGGAGAAGATGGGAAATCCACCACTATATTGCACAGGTATTACTAAATAGAAATGGGAGAAAAAATGAGAATCACGTGAGGGAAGTGATGTCTGTCTAACAAGACACATCAAATGCCTCAGCACCATTAGCAACAGCTCCTTCAAAGACACAGTGGTTAGCAATCAGGGAGGAAGGAAGAAAGCGGTTATGTAATGACTAGGGGATGTAACATAATGGGTGCCGAGCTGCAGGAGCAGCACACAGTCGAATGCATAATTATACAGGTAAGAAGGGGATTGAGATAGTAAAACACTACAAAAGAGCAATTAGATTAGAAAACCAGTCTCACTCACACATGTTTAAATACTGCTAAAGAAGGATGACTAATACTGAACCTAAAATGTGAATAATGCTGACACATCTGCTGATCTCAAGGTATCTCAAGTAGTGCAGTTAGGTAAAAAACAACCAGAACCACAAAAATATTTTCTTAATGATTAGCTGTGATGAAATAGCCTCAGAACCAAACATTTGGAACGTGTAATCAGGATAGCTAATGAATGAACTGGAAAGTATGCAGTTACATCATATCAATCTGGAAGGATCTGTTCTGCAAATAAAATTAGATTCCACCAATTCCAGAAACATAGGAAATTCATAGTTCTTACAGAGTATGTGAAAAAATGCAGAACCTTAACAGGACCTCTAACAATGGGCATGTCAAACACACTTCTGAACTGAGGAGACAGGATCTGGTCCTACATCTTCTCCACTGTTCCAAAGCTCCCTTTGAAATTTATGTCTACCAGCTAAAATGAGTCAGAAATGAGTGACTAGCTAAACCAGATGAATCTGATTTGCAGTGGGGGACAGGACAGATTCTGTGTCTCTCTGAACTTCCTGACAGCAGCTAGTATAGAGATGGAGTCAGAGCATGCCAATGGCTGGCTGTAAGGGAAACACCTTCTTAACTAGATTCCTGAATTTTCTCTCCCTTGCTGTAAACTGGAAACATTTGGTTTAGAAGCAGCGTCATCCCAGGATCAACTTACTTAACTGCCAAGCCCCATAGGCTGAGGAAAGAAGAGTTCTCCTCTTTCCACTCTCCTCCTCTGGCCCCCAGCAGAACCCTGCAGAATCTCTGCAGCAGCACATGCTGTAGTGAGAGGCAAAACTAGCTGTCTGGCATGAAACTTTTTATTTCCAGCCTGTCTCCCCAGACGAATTTGGTCTTCATCACAGAATGAGTTTGACAGCTCTGCCCTCCACCATGAATGATTAATTTGTTATGGGTGTCTAGTTTAACCAAAGATGGATTTGAACAGAAAAAGTCCTTGTATACCTGCTATTTGGTAAAGCTGCTTTAATGTAGGTGGAACCTCCTTCATCAAATCACAAAAGGCAAGAGAACAAAGTCTTATTTTAAAACGTAATTTTTCTCATTATAGTAATCCTCCTATGCATATCAAAACTGATCATGTGAAAGTATCTATGACAAGGATTTCCTATTTAGATTTAGAACACAAACAGGAACTCAGAACTCCGCATTGCCTTAAACATAGAAACTGTAAGGTAGAGCTATATATACAGCATCTTTGAATAAAAGGTTTTGGAAAGGTTTGGAGATATCTGATTAAACCAAGAAGCTGAAATAAGAGAATACTCCAAAAAAACCAAGGTAACGGATTATGGCCAAAACACAGGCATGCACATGGCTGATAAGGAATTTGAACTGTGTGTACAGACAGGTTTCATTAAGCTCTTTAAAATTTTTTTTAAAGGCAGTTGTGTATGGGGAGAGAAGCAGATGGGGAGGAAGAGAAGCACCATATGAAACTGACAGAGAAGACAGAAGGAAGCGTATGTTGTGACATGAAGACTGTAACCCTGAAAAAACCTAAGGGTGAGTGCTGGCTTAAAAAAGCGTTGAATGCTAAGCTATGAAACACCCTGTTTGATTCTTCCTGAGCTCAAGGAAATAAGATGCTGCATATTCACTCTGAATATGTGGCAATGCATCAAAGAAATAACCAACTCATCAATTTCTCATCTGAATGGGAAAAACTCTGCAGAATTCTAATTTTGGTACAATGCTGAAATTAAAAAAGGAAAAACCAGTATGTTTAAGGGTAAGCTACTAAGAAGATACCTTAAAGTGTAAAATTGGCCAAATGAGGAAAAGATAATTAGTTTGGTTTAAGGGCACAAACAGGATTTATAAGAAACTAATGAGATTTATTTCAAAATCTGTTTTTCTTTGTCTGAGATATGTAGGAGAAAATATGATGATTCAATAATTTCCTTTTGTCGCAGAGGAGTTGATACTCACACCTGCAAGAAATTGAGCAAAAGAACTTTGGTTTTCACTTCAAGAGGTGAAGAGAAAATATTTGTAAAGGGGGAAGGAAGTTAACAGTGATAAGCAACACAATGTAAAGGTTATTTCAAAACTGTTATTTACCAGAAGAAGATGAAAGTGTAGACAGGTTCTCAGACCAGCTCAAACTGTACAGATTGATTAAGGTATGGACATAGATAGGTTGTTCAATGTTCCTGTGTTTGTAGGCATTTATTCAAGTGGTGGAGCACTTGCATATAATTAATTTCTCCTTCATAAATTCATAGTTAATTAAGAAGGTAATTGAAAAGCAAGTCACCTATGAATTTGTTATTTTTAATTAAACTATCTTTATGTAAAAATAATCCAACTTAGAACTGAGTTTCGTATGGTATTTTGTTGACTCACACAATTCCACTTAATTTTTGTTTCTACAGACATTTTGAAAAAAGTTTATGATAATATATTTAAAATACCTTATTTACAAATATTATAGAATTTCACTCATCAGACCTCTTATTTTTCCTCCCAGTGGTAAGTTTCCATGTTTCTTAATAATCTCTTTGTTTCTCCATTAACAAAGAGTAAGGTTTGTGGCACCTACAGATTAAACAAGTAAATGCTGGTTGCTGCTTTCCGAAAAACAAAACCAAAAACGCTGGGGAGGCTTACTAGCTCGTTGTGTTGAACTGCAAACACAAAGAAAAATTTTCTCCACAGCTGGGTCATATTTTCCAAAGTAAGACCTTAATATTTTATATTATGAACATCTATGTTAAAGAACTTCAAAATCGTTCCTTACCTTGAGGAAAGATAAACAAACCCCCCTATATATGTACTACATGTTACAGTTAGCAGTAAATCAGTAACTGCAAATTGTGTATATGAGGGAGAACTGAAGCTTTTAAGAGTCACACTCATCCACTCCACACCCCGCACCCACCCTCTAGTTTCTTACTTACCCATTTTGGACATCAAAAGACAGTGCTACTGACCAAGTATTTATCATGTGGAAAGTGGTTGCCTATTTATTCCCCTGCCCCTTCTGGGCCCGACAAATATCGCCCTAATTCACTGTTTCAGTGAATGGTCCCCTGCTCCCCAGGTGGACAGGATACCAGCAGTGTGCCTGTAGAACTGGGAACACTCTCCCTGACAGGAACGATGGAGTCACTGCAGAGGTCTACAGGTCTGGAGTGTCAACCTATTCCGTCAGGCTGTATCTCCCGGGGCACAGAGAAGCATCAGTTTATAAAGACACTAAAACACAGACTTGAGGCCTGTTGTGCCTCCTGTCAGCCAAGACCAGAGGTAGGCACAACTTTAGAACCCATCTCAATCTCCATCACATTAAATGTCACATTAACAACAGTTTTTGCCTTCTGTGCCTAAGCAGTTTAATGACACCTCTCTCTACTTTCTGCACTTGAACCCTTTTAAATCTGCCCACTGAGAAGCAGTGACCTTGGTCCTTAACAAGGCTCAGAGGGTCTCCCACTGGGCACGCCCCCCTACCTGCTGCCATCCTAGGCCTTTCCATTCACCGTCCGCTAGGTCTCCTGACAGAAGGTGCACTTGTGTGGTGGATCACACAGCTGCCACGGCACACACGGTGAGACCTGCAGAGCAAGACCGTTTGCTTCCTGATCAGCTCCTGCAAATGGGGGACCCCACTTGGAGACCTCGTGCTGCCACTGTGCCCCCCTTCTCCACGTTAAGCAGCATCCTGCACTTAAAAGAGAGGCAGGCCAGCAGGTGCGCCTGACACGGTGAGCACCGAAATGGGAAAGCAGCGCGGCAAGTAACTGAGAAGCAGACACACTGGGGAATTGGCGTGACAGGAATAAAATGCTTAATGGAAGAAATTTGATAGGTTTGTCACAGGTGTCAAGCTGCTTCATGGTCCATCAAAAACTATCATGGACTGAAGAGCAAAAAAAAGCTGCACCAGTGGTCTGTTGCCATTTAGGATTCTATCAACAATCCAGGAGAAGAAAGTTATCTAGCCCAAAGAAGAGATGGTCTCCTGATGAAAGCTAGCGACCAGGAACTGACTTCAGCCTGTAAAGTGTCTGCAGTCATTCACAAACTTGAACAACAATATTTTTCAAAAATTCAAAGGTATTAAAGGGACTGAAAATTGTACTTATTTTCATCAGGTTCAAATCTCCAGATACACAGCTTTAAGCCTCAGCTAGAGACAACGCAAGGATCCATTACAGTCTAAGGCTGTTTTGAATTAACGGCATCACAATCTTCTACTTGCTTTTTCGTAATTTCCACCAGAACATCTCTGGTGTTAGACTACTAAGTTTCTATAAGACTGAATTTCCACACTTCCTACCACCTTAAAAAAATAAATACATCTCCATCATCATCCAGGAAATAGTGATTTCTCTAGAGGATGTAGGGATGATGAACCTGAAAAACATTTTTTTTAAATACTGTATAACTGCAAGAACCAACTAGACAGAATTAAAACAAAAAAGAACAGTATCTGCAGTATTTATTAAACATTATTACTGACATGTCAAATTTATTAGAAACTTTTCCAATCAGCTTAAGCTCTAGATATGTATTCAAGCTAAATCCATCAATCTAAATGGAAAATAGATTTTTCCAAAGAAAATATCAATCTAGAGAAGAGTTTTTGTATTAGTCTATCAGTCTCAACTAGATATTTACTTAAAAGGTTTTTCAGAGCTAAACCAGAACTTTCTTTTCTGCTCTGCCGGACTCAGAGCAGACTTAAATAGGTTTTAAGTAGAAAATCAACTTGTAAAAATTTGGATTTTTGGGAGCAGAACTTTCTTCATTTCTCTTGTTGGAGATGTTCCGCTCTGAATAAAGTATTTGTATCTAGAATGTAGAAACAAGAGAGAGAGACTTGGCAGCCTCTAGTTTTGCAGACAGGGCACTCACATGGCAGACCCAAGTTCAAGACCTTGCTTTGAATGAAGGAAAGGAGCAATTTCATCTCAAGTCTTCCACATGATAGTCAGCACCTTAGACACTGGCTATTTTGGGGATTCAGAAGAGCAAGGCTCTGGTTTTTTGCAGGATATACGGAAATGTTTCATTTCACCTCTCTATTGAATAGAATGAACTTTTAAAAGCAGTACTCAATACAGCTCTGATTAAAGCCCCAAATACTATATCACTTAGATACAGTAGAAATTATATACTTTGGATCTTTTATTTATTTATTTTAACAAGAGTACCTGCCAAACTGAGCTGTGCTTTGGTTACGTTCAGCTTTGTGCCTGCTACGTTTAAGTACAGTGTAAGTTTTGCTTTAAGGATACAGTGTGACTGTGCATGGCTGGAAGTGACTACTGTTTTGCTGTAGGAGAGTTAAGATTTACCAGAGGATCTCACCAGTTCATTACTGCATTCAGAGAGCATTAGACAGTGCCTCAAGTTACCTGGTTCTGCTGGTTAGCCTACTTCTGACTTACTCTATAATGCTAGAAAAGTAATTTTGACTCTCTCTTCTTTATTTCAGGCTTTCTCAGTTGATGTCTGCACGGAAATCTCTACATCTCTTAATTTCTTATTCAGAATACGTCCCTCAGATTCTAACGGTAGTAGGAGCCTCAAAACCTACCGATATACTAACAGGAAAACTACACTATAATCAACAAATACCCATTACAATTTACCTTAAATATGGCAAAATATATTTGCCATCTATAAGAGAGTCTGGTGTGTGAATCTTTAGTAAAGAGAACTTCTTGAGAACCATATTAAGAAGACTAACAAAGAAAATATATACATTCATATTTCAGTTATACAATGACTGCTTCTCTTAAACTTTGAAAGTAATGTTTTATATTTGCAGCTTACCTGTGAGAAACAGCTCCCCAGGCACCATGCTTATTTGTTAGTATGTTGAGTATCTTCTGTTTCAGCTGATTGGCTGTAACATGATCTCGATGCTTAGCAGCACTGATGAGATGATCACACATCTTCTCCTCCTCTCTTCTGTCAGCAGCGTACTGAGCACATTGCGACTAGGAATGAAAGTACATCTACTTCATAAATGTCAGGCTATTTAGAATTGCCTTAAAATGTTTCTTTACTAAAACTCTTTAAATATGACAAGAAATCATGAAAATATTTCAAAAAGGAATAGGACACACCATTCAGTTGAAATGGTTCTACTACTATATATTATCCATGAAAAGCATTCAGTTAGAACATATAAAAATTGAAATATCAAGGGCAAAGACAACAAAATTGCAATTAAAAACATTTAGCTATACATCTCTGTGTGTATATGTGTGACCACGGATATGCCTTAAAAGTTGGTCTTTATTTGTAAAATTTTGTGTATTCTCAGCTATAAAATATAGGTATAACATACATAGCATAATATACAAGAAAAAACTATGTACACAGCTTTTGATTCTTAAATTCCATAAAACCTACAATTAAAAAGAAATTTGATCATCTTGTTATTATGGATGCTAAAGAGAAACTCATCTAACTATGAAATTAAGGACTATATATTCTGTATCATATCACAACATGAAAACTTTTCATAACATACCACCATTTCTAATGGTTAAAAAATCGCTCATATTTTAAACTGAAAAACTTCTAATGTTTTCATCATGTCTCATTTAAGGGATAACTACCTCTAAAATAATTGCTGTGGTTATTTAACTTCAGGCAAATTTGTTTCTAAAACTGTCAAAACTCTGTAGTGTGTTTTAGTTTTGATAAATCCTTTCTTTATGTATAATAAGCACAACATAATTTTTCCATTTCTTTTCTCAAAATCATGTAAAGTTCGAATTAAATTTCTCCTCCTAGTAAAGATTGTTTCAAAACGTCTAAACAAAGCAAATGTAGCCACACTAGTTAAAATAAATCCACCATAAGTATCATTTTCTAGGTATAGATTACAAAAGCTAGACTACAAACCAGCTAATTTTAAAATCACCTTTTAAAAGACATTTTTTTCACATACAGTGATTGAGCACCATTTTAGAAGGATTAACCAACATTCAATGCTGTAACACAGTGCTGAATAGAATCCTATTCTCCAGTATTGAAAAGAGCAAATAAAATTAAGTTAACCTCATACTAAATTGTAGTTTATTCTTCATATTTCTGTAGACCATCTTTTTGGTACAGATCACATTAGCATTCAGTAAGATTTTAACAGCAGTCTTTCCACTGTGTAACAGCCATTATTTCAAGTAATCTATCTGGAAAAGAACAACCGTTACACTAATTCATAAAGGGTTAATTCATTTTTCAATTTATCTTCTTGTACAGGGAAGCACCAATTAGTACAATGATCTGCCTTAGTAATGAGGTTAATATTTCACCAGCTCATTGGACAGTAAAATTAAATTTTCATTTTTCTTCCTGAACAATTATAAAGGTTAACAAAATGAAAGTTAACTGTGAAGGACCCATTCTGGGAGGTATTTCCTTGGTTCTCACTGCAGCTGGAGGCACAGGACAAAATTTAGATGCTGGTCCATGGCCTCCCCACTGCGCAGGCGACACAGTAACTTGGTGCAGCTTGGTCCAAATCACCTCGCCCATAATGATTCAATTAAAGTTTAAAAGGTAAAAATAAAATAGCCAGCCACTCCTCTGGCTGAGCGCAATGACTAACATGCACTAAACCCCAGAATATATACCAATACAGCTTATTAAAACAAAATGACAGATTTACAATTATGCAACAGAAAACTACCAGAAATGTCTTTGTCCCTAGTACTTTCAAGTAGGATGAATAATAAAATGTGCAGTTATATGCCTACCATTATAAAAGACAAAATATAAAACGTTCTTACAGACTTTAAGCATCACCTTATTTAAGTACATCTGAGTTTCATATTTAACACAGGCTACATTTAATAATTTTCTTTTATGACTCGCAGATTTTATCTTACTCATCTAAATCATGTAGCTGAGGTTTTTCATGTGACGAATACAATGAAAATTTTCAGGTGAAAAACGTGTTGCTTTCTTTACCAGACCATAAGACTGACTTAAGGCTATTCCTTTAGGGAATTTAGTTAACATTCTAAATCCTATTTGCTAACAGAAGCTGGAAGTTAATTGAATAGTCTCATTTTGTCTAGAGTTCTGACAGATCTTATACCTCTATGTATTCTTCAAAGAGCAGATAACTCAATCTTCTATTGTCATCTTAGGTTACTGCATGATGCTCTGATAAATATCAAATGTTATTTATTGTTGAGGCAATATGAAACTTCACTCTGAGACACACTTAATTGTAAATGTGATTTTATCTAAGTTCAAAATATCCAGTATATGCTCGGTAATAAAGTTGTTGCAATCCCATATGACAAGTGTCTGCTGTCGGCTCTGACAAAATGAAGTAAAGGTTATGTGTACTCAAAATGACAACAGATATCTCTGTGTCTCACGCTTTTCAGCTAGGTCAAGGAGCACAAGAACTAGTACATCAAAGTGTACATTTAAGAGAGCTGTTTCAAGGAGATTAAAAAATCATCAAAACTAAGATTACTGGATCCTACTCCTAGCCACCAGGTGCTTGTTGACATTTTCTGATAGATTAATAAATTGATATGGCTATTTATTATCATCAATACTAAGTCAGCCTAGCTTAATCCTAATGTTAGGTCACTTGAGCATTAAAACATGTGGAAATGTGTGTTTGTGCACGCACTTACATATACACAAATGTATGCAAGCATAGGTATGTTCAGAAATAGTCATAAACAGTGATACTGAAATGTTGTATAAAACACCGTAAAACCATACTTGATAAAGGTCATGTAAAAACTGAAATTTGTAATTAAATTTTAACTTTACTCCATCAGTTTTGCATGAAATTTTAATAGGAACAAAACAAATCCTGAAGAAATTATTAAAAAACCTGTTAAACTGAACACATTTTTGAAATAGCTTTTTTGTATGTTTGCGTGATTTTCAAGCAATGTAATTTAAATTAAATACTTCAACACTCACTGATGAAAAAAGCAACTGAATGTTGAGTCCTTTTAGGAGTAAAATTATAGACATTAAAGAGCTATGGGAGTTAGCTGCTCTGTTACTTCTTCCAATTCTTGAAAAGCATAGACATTTTAAACACTATCTTTAGTAAAAGATTCCTAACTAGCAAAAAAGATATGTAATATTGTAACACAATATATAAATTATAGCAAGTAAGTGTTCTGAAGTACTCCAAAATGCAAAATCTTCTAACAAAATTACCTTAAAATACTAATTCTGTTTACCAAAACATTTCTATTTCTTAGTTTTCTTGAAGTGCCCTAAGCGTATTAACTGGTTTTCTTTCTTACTGAACTCATACAGAGTGTTCATAAAATCCAAGAAAATCAATTACTAATGTGATTTGCATTACTATTTGCAATAAAGCAAAAAAGTTATCTGTGAACCTAAGGGTCTGCCATATAAATTCAGACATTCTGATTAAGGGATTTCTTCAAACTGTAAATGTTTTTGTGAATTTCAGCGAGGAGATGAGAAATTAAACCCAGTCCTTGTGTTTGACATTTACCAAAGATCTTAAAAACTAGTTTTAAAATGCCTTCAATGTAAATTTCTTTCTTGGAAGAAAAAAGTCTTCACTGTATAAGGTTACAGTCTAGGTGACAACTGAGTGAAAACAGAGAAGCGGAAATGCACCAAGACTCAGGCTTACCTCAAACTCAGCATGCTTGTGGACATCTTCAGCTCTTTGTCGGTTCAAAATAAATTCTGCTTCATTTGCGACACGCACTATATGGTCTTTCATTGCATGACATAATAGTCTAAAATAGGAAAAATCAAAATCAACCTTTGGTTTTGATGTAATTCAAATAAGCTAGTTCAGCAGATTTACTTAAAATAGGGAAAAAAAACCCCAAACACAACTGTAATGTAACTGCCAAATTAGTTGACATGAAAAATTTAATTTTATCCAAAATTTTCTGCATTTGTGAAAGGACAAACAAATCATGTTTTATGGAAAAAACTTGCTATTTATTACGGAAGGAAAAAGTTCTTTACGAAAGTTTTGTATTTTGAGTACGTTCTTAACAGCTGTCTCAACGTGAATAGAATACTATCCTTTAAAACAATCTAGACAATTGCTTAAACTCTTATTGATATCATTATATAATTAAATACAAATATTCCAGTTTCAAAGTCATAAAAAATCATGACATTACCAATGATTTAAAATCCTATTAAAATTACGAAAGAATATAAACATCTCTGATCACTGAAGTGAAAAGGGCATCATGCTTCCAAGTTTTCACAGCATCAGAACTAGACATATCTTACTTAAAAAGAAGGAAAAAATAGATTAAGATTGGACTGAGACTGAGAATGAGGACATTAATCACACATCTTAAATGAGGACTCTTGTATTATGCGTCGTGAGATAAATAACAAAATTGCAGCATAAACAACACTGTGTTGTTAATAATGCTGAAATCTTATTGGGCAGGAAAAATGAAAGCAACTGCTCCCTTGTCCCTAAGGTTGCCCATATCTAAGGTTGCCTGTTCTATTAAAAATTGCTTTGCTTTTCTTATCAGCAGGGAGGAAATATATTTCAGGATGTAAATATCTGACAGGTCTGTTTAGGATCAGGAAGAACTGTTTCTCTTTGCACCAAATTGGTACATGGTCTAGGATTTTCCTTCTTCAGTGAAACAATTACAGAGATACTTATATTAAGAATAAGAAATTTCTAGCAAATTCCAACCTAAAGTTGATATCTGGTGCTTAGAAGCACCACAAATGAAAGTCATGAGCATTAGAAATTAAACTCATGATTACTAGACCTTACACCTGTGAGGTGGAAAGACCTGAACTCAATTCTCACCTCCTTTGGTGTGTTCCATCTGTGAAGGAAGGAAATCACTTACCCTGAGCTACTGTTTAATATAAGTGTGTGGCACGGGAGGACATAAATGTTGGGGCCTCTGTTTAGAGATAAAGACAAACAAGCTTGGATCAAGGTTTCTCAGTGGATAGCCATGGTTTTAAAAGCCTTTTTATTATATTTAACCCTTTGCCAATTCTCGAAAGCAAAAAGGTTTTGGCAAACTATCAGCTGAAAGGCTAAAGTTGCCTCCATTGTACTCTACAAATGTAGCTTTATTTTTTATTCTACCCTGCTGGAAGATATGCTTCAGTATTTTATTATTGTTAAGTGTTTAGATTTTTATTGTTAAGAGCTTAACGCAGAACTGCCCTCAGACATGGATTAGGATTTCTCTAAAATGGGCAAATATTAGAAGTGTGTGTTTAACATCTCCAACTAACAGGTCTTCCTGAACTCTTCCGTGTTACATTAATGACCTGGAAGCAACTAGCTAGGATTTCAAAACTGAACACACAGATTTCAAGTGTCTACTAGCTGTACACCCCTTTCTGAATGAATAAACTCCTGAATAAATGGAACACAGTGCAAAGTCAGCTGTGGGCCAGGTGGGATTTCTAGTTCCAAATGGTTTTAGGTGAAATCAATAGGTTACTTAGACATTCCCAGTCACCAAGAATTTGGTGAGAAAAGATTGAGACTAACTTTCAAACACTGGGTTTATTATTTGGGACATCTGGGCATATTTTTTACACCTCAAAAAACAATCTAAGCCGCCTCCGTTCATGAGCAATGATAAATACATACTATCTTCATCTTAGTTGTACTTATGTGTAGTAAGAAGTGTTCATATGCACTTCTGCACTAAAAGACCTACAAGGGACTTCAAAAGGATACACAGAGAATGTTAATTTCCACAATTAAGAATAAATCTCTTGCCAATATTGAGGGAAAATATATCTTAAAAAAGTCTTAAGGGTCCAAAGTCAGGGAGATAACAAAGAAGAAGTGACTAGAGAACATGCCTGAGCACTGGGTCCTGACTACCTCTAGCATTCAAATCATTAGGCTGGCCTCCACTCATTTTTTGGCTCTAATTTCCACCCAGAAGATGTATAGGCCTGGTCCAAGGGACAGCTCACTGAAGCCACATTGATGAGACTGAATCAAATTAAAGTCTCTCAAATGCTACTCAAGAAAGTTCTGCAGGTGTTTTCACACCATACTCCAGCACGCACACAACACATCATTCTAGTGGGTAGATCTCATGTTATTCTAAACATTCTGAACTAAATAGACAAAAAAGTAACGATATCTTAAGGTGAAACGGGAACTGTACAGGCTTCATGGAAGAGCTGGACTAAGTGCTAGGTAGGATGAATGAAAACACTGCTCTAACAGATGCTAAGCTTAAGCATTGTGAACACAGACCAGCCCAGGCTATTTGGTTTTTATTTCAAAATACTGACATACCTGCTCTCTTCCTTTCCTTTTGTTGTTAAAAATCTTATCTAAGGGATACCTCAGTATTATTTCAACTGTATACAGCCAATTGTTTGATGCATTCTCCTATCACTGATTGCGATTTCGTCATGAAAAAGATGAAAAATTGTTTGTATGGTGGTCAGCACAATGGGATTATGACGAAAGTGAAGCCACAGTCTACCAACACTATATAATCATTACATAGTATTGTATCAATGTGTGTTAATAAGGGAGGTATTGTGACTCACTTACCTTAGGTGCTTACGTGCACCTAAGACAGAACTTCAAAGACTAGGTAACCTATACTTTTGCATCTAGAAGACCATTAAGAATTACACTAGTCTTAAAATCACTTGGCAGAAAGGCAGGCTTTTGAAAAAGAGAAGGGTAATGACCTAGGCCATCGTTTAGAAATACTGCATGCCTCAAAAGAAGCCTTGGCCTGGATGTTTTGATTTGTAAGTGCAAGAATGTAGGGCAGAAAACAGAAGCATAATAAGTTACAACAGTCAAATGTGCCACCTTAGCTTTGAAAGGAAAGGCAGCTACTACAAGGTCAGGGAAGCAATGCCATGGGGTCATTTTTGCAAAGGAACTTGCTTATATGCTTGCTGTACTTGTTCAAGGAAACTTGTTATTTTTTGAAATACTACTTTAAAAATAATTTTTTATACTGGTTGGTACTGATTTTTTACTTATAACAGTAAGTTATCCTGTATTTTCAAACTATATTTCTACTGAGCAAAGATGACAAAGTGTTATTATTCTTATACCTGGATTAAATCATAGCCAGCTAACTCTGATTGAATTGAGCATACTGTCCTAACCGGGTTACATTTGATGAACACACATAGTAATATCGTCATCTTTTGAATACTTGTCAGTTTATCTAAATCCTTACTAATTCAATCACACACATGGCATAAAAAAAGAAAAAAAACCCATGAAACCTCAGACTTTTCTTTTTTTCTGGCATGAGAAAAAGTGCTTACAACTCTTTTGAATCTCATAGAAAAAACAATAGAAACGATTCAGAAAAAATTCCACACTCAGTAGTATAGGCTACCAATACATCAAAAAAATTTCCCTTGCACTGCAAATAAGGAAAAGGAACAAGGACCTCTAGGTCAGCAAATTCACTCCTTCACTGTAACAAAAAGCAATGTCATACAACATTTTCATGAAATCTAGCTCATGAAAACTGTCTTCAGTTTATGAAAATGTGAGCGAGCTGCTTGCCTTCAGCATAGCTTTGGAAAGTGCTCTGAAGGTTATAACCCTTTTACTTTCCAATCCAAATATATTGTTCAGCAATCTTTACTGTTTCATTTCATGCAAATGTTGCCCTCAGGTTTACACAACTCTTCTTCCTTCCATTGACCTTCTGATATTCCATCTACCCATGTTCTGCTAGGCTAAGTAAATCAGCTCTTTGACTTTTCTTGTGTGGCAAAAGAGCTACTAAAAGAGATTGCCTTTGGGGGTTTTACTAATTTCATACACTGATTTTGCCTTCTCTGCAAATGTATGCCTGTCAGCAGTATTCTAGACAAATTCTAATCACTATTTACACGGTAACATTAATGCTGCCTTATTTCAATGAAAATAGCTTTTCTGATGCAATTCTGGAATTGTGTTTTCCTTTTTATAAGCCCTATATTCTATGATTTTGCACAACAAAACTTCAGTGACAGATGGGTCTTTTACCCCTCAGACTTTTCAAAGAGATGAATCAACAGTCTCCAGCATATATTCTCAAGAATGTAAACTCCATGTACTGCTTTATTTTAAAATATTTATGTAACATATTGCATTGTATAATATTTATGCGGGTTTGAAACCCACCCAATATATCCTGATTGATATTTGAGTTATCTGCCCAGCTATGTTTCCGATCCACAGATTTTTACAGAGCACTCCCTTTTGGGGAAAAGTCTCTTCTCTGCAACTTTCCCAAACCACCATCCTATGCTGGAGTGACCAATCCAAGAAGGAGCCTGAGGCACAAAACACATATATACTTGATAAACAAAGGGAAGATCTGAAATTTGAGAACAGTACCATTTTAATCATCCTTTGGAAATAAAACATGTTTTTTAGTGAGATCCCTATCACCGACAACTGAACATTTGTTGTGACTCAATTATACTCACTGTTCACATTTCCCCTTGTAAATCCTCAGCTGCCTTAACAAGCACCACCCTCGAAAGACCTGGTAGATAGATTGATGTTGAGACAGTGATAAATCAGGCCTTCCAGTGATAGTCCTCCCAAAGGGCTAAGGAGTTGTACAGAAAGTGTCACCACAGGCTTGCTGTACTTTTTATACTGTGTTCCAGTAATTAATGATTTACCAAAAGAAGAAAAACATTGACCTAAATAACACTTGGCTTTATCCTGTGTGACCATTTCTACAACCGCAGCACTGAAACTCCTACCAGAATTGAAGCCGTGTGCTGCTGCACCCTTCCCCAGCTGAGCTGATCTCAACCAGAAGCTGATGACAAGCAAAAACCTCATCCTCTTTGAGCAGCAATTCTTACTGCATAAGGCAGAGATTAAACACTGACTGGGTAGCTTACGGTTTCTCTTTACCAAGACAAGCTTGATTTCTATTAATGCCCACAAATTTATGAACCACAGTTAAAGCTCCCTTACTAGGAAATGGTTCTGATTTGTTTTTAAACTGAACCAAAGAACTTTCAGTAAGGAATCCACCAACAAAGCAGCCTGAAATCACTCGTGCCTCAAATCCTGGTGCACTTCTATGGGGAAATGAGCTTTTTGTACAGATAGCTGTGAAGTTTCATAAAATGGAAGTAAAAATAGATTTAAGATATGCTGGTACTTTAAAACAAGCATGACAGGGCTTAAGTACCTGTAGGAAACAGGGGTAAATGGCAAGGCTCCCCTTTACCTAAAAATTGAAAAGCCTCAGACCTAAGAGAGTGGACTGGGTGAAAGTATGCTGCAGGGCATGCCAATTCATAAATAGGAGTTATTTGCAAATGTTGTTTAGGAGTAGGTGAGAAGTTATTTAAATCCATGCGACTTGGTTTTCTGAATTCTGTCCTCAGCAAGGTTACTTTAGAAGTCCAGAGTGCTTGCAGGTTAAAGGAAGTTGTGGAAAAGTATGTGTAATCAACCAGAAGCCACTGTTTTTCAGATACTGGGGTTTAAAAAGGCTGGATTGTGGAGTTCCACATTCTGAGAAGTCATTCAGGCAAATAGCCAGAGCACGAGAGAATTATTTTTTTAAAGAGTTTTGGAAATAAAGATTTTGATAAGACTATACCCAAATTGTCTTGGAAATGTGTGAAAACCATAGAATGTTTGCAATAAATTTAGATGTGGGTTGGGATAGATTGAGACAAACAGTGCTATTTGTACATCTAACTGAAGGACAAAAACTTGTATCTCACTATTCTAAACTTCCTATCCTGCAGTCAGTTCTTCCTAGTAATAATCTCACTCAGAGAGAAAGAGGCCTCGTAGCTGTTATACTGCTAGATAAAACAATTGTGCTTATGTTACCCAATCTTTCCTTCATTTGAGATAAACTAAAAAAGAGCATTCCCAAGCAGTAATTTTCAAAACAGATTACAAAATGAACATTTGTTATAATTTAGGTAAGGTCTTGCTTCCTCTACTCATTCCTGAAGTTCTGCCAACTCACATGTCCAGGAAAACAGATGTTTCTCTGACTTACTTTCATCAGATGCCCATAGCTTAATTTTTCCAAGAAGCAGCCTGGAAATATGCCTCTTTTTCACCAACACAGTTGTTTTGACAAGTATCATTCTTTATGGAATTCATAAGAAATGAATACTCATTGCACTTGGTATCTATAATAGGATTCATAAGCTGGTCCATCTTGAAGAGTTTGAAGTTCTACAAGATGCAGTAGTGATATAAATACTTTGAAAGTAAATTCCTTTAGAATTTAAAAAAACTTTAAACTTTAGAAGGTAATGTCTAATACAGGGGCCTGATTTCTAGCACAAGGGCAATGCTGAAGAATTTACTAGAGAAAAGTTTGAAATTACAGAATGCAAAGATAAACTTCATGGAGAGTACCTATTAATGTTTCAGAAATGCCAGAGAAGCTGTAACAGATTCGGTGAAATTCAGAGTCGACTACAAAGAATCTATTCTACTCCTCATAACGATTTTTTATGGTGCGTAAGAATTTTCTAAATCAAGAGGAATTTGTCTCTTTGAATTAGTGATCATCCAGTAAACATCCAAGACCAGCAGGTAAAACTGAGATGGCCTGTGTCTCAGAATCAGCCTTCTCTTTGAGATATAGGAAAGGCTAAAAGGTGAGAGGATGTGAGGATGTCTCAAAACATCTGAGAGATCTAAGAACTCCAGCTATACTGACCCCACAAGTGCACAGATACTTGCCATAACAATGTGTGCTTTGTCTAACACAAACTGACTTACCAGTCTGGAGGTAGAGCAAGGACAGCTAATTGTGAAAATATAAAAAACCACATCTAACAGGGAGCTCAAGCTCAGATCTGAGCTGGAGCAGAAATGCAGTAATTCAGTGCCCAGTTTTACAGAAGTATCTATGACAGAAATCTTCTACCAATGGAAGATGACATTTAGGATGAATTTCCATAAAACAGCCACTTGCAATTGATAAAGGATTCCTCCAAAAGTTACCCTTGGTGAGGGTGACAATACAGCAATAGAATTTGGTGGGAAACTCATGGAGCAGGTCATCCTGAGTGTCATCATGCAGCATGTACAGGATAGTCAGGTGTTCAGGCCCAGTCAGCATGGATTTATGAAGGGCAGGTCTTGTTTAACCAACCTGATCTCCTTCTACGACCAAGTGACCCGTTTAACACATGAGGGAAGAGCTGTGGATGTTGTTTACCTGGACTTTAGCAAGGCCTTT
>NW_010390052.1:61648-64846 GCF_000710305.1 Buceros rhinoceros silvestris | reverse complement strand
CCAGCAGGAGCAGGGAAGTGATTGTCCCCCTGTACTTGGCATTGGCTAGACCACACCTTGAGTACTGTGCCCAGTTTTGGGCCCCTCACTTCAAGAAGGACATTGAGGTGCTGGAGCGGGTTCAGAGAGGGGCAACAAAACTAGTGAAGGGTTTAGAGAACTTGTCTTATGAGGAGCAGCTGAGGGAACTGGGGTTGTTTAGCCTGGAGAAGAGGAGGCTGAGGGGAGACCTTATCATTTTCTACCACTACCTGAAAGGAGGTTGTGGGGAGGTGCGGGTCAGCCTCTTCTCCCACATTATGAATGACAGGAGGAGAGGAAATAGCCTCAAGTTGCATCAGGGGAAATTTAGGTTGGATATCAGGAAAAATTTCTTTACACAGAAGGTTATTAAGCATTGGGACAGGTTGCCCAGGGAGGTGGTGGAGTCCCCATCCCTGGAGGTGTTTAAAAGCCCTGTGGATGTGGTGCTGAGTGACGTAGTTTAGGGACCCTGGCAGTGCAGGGTGAATGGTTGGACTCGATGATCTTAAAGGTCTCTTCCAACCAGCTGATTCTATGGTAAGACAGAAAAATCAAACACCTTTTTTCTTATTTATATATGGTATCCAAGTGCATATACTGTATTTTGCACATTAGACTGGAATGCTTTGCCAGTTGTTCTGTAGCCCTCAGCTACATAATATCCATGACATCTGAAGACCAAGTATCTTGCATTCCTGGATGATTCAGGTGAGGTCCCCATTCTGACCTCAAGGTTCCTATGATCAAGATCATTGTCAAGACAGAAACATGGAACAGCATCCTTTCTCCATCCTTCATGGACCCAACTGCTAAATGAGTTCTTCAAGAGCTATCTGGGGATCCAACTGTAAATGCATATCATAAATCAAATATGGCAAATAGCACCATAGATATGCCTTTTAACACAGGGCCTGAATATTTAAGTATCGCAGACAGTGAATAATGACTGTGAAGCTCATTTACTACAAAGCAAACATATCAGAACTGTCAAACTGCAACAGAGGATGTCCAAAAGAAAATTTAATGCAGTTACCCAACAATCCTAGTTGAGGTAACATGGAAAGAATGTAAACCTTTATTAGCCTCCTTTCAGGATTTAATCAAGCAATTCATCTAAATTTAAACAAACACAAATTTCCCGTCTATTTAAACATTCTGCTACTCTTTCCAGGAAATTAGTGAAACCTCTCAACAAAACAACGTTTAAGAGAAAACAGTCTCCTGTGAATTTTAATTATGTTTGGAGGTCCAAGTAGGTGGATATGCAAAAGTATGTATTTTCATGGCTAAAGGCAGAAAGCAGACTTAGGTATAGAGATGAAATTATGGAAACAAAGCTTACAACTGTAAATCTGTGATGAAATATACTCTCATGTTTCCTCAAACTTGTATTATGATCAGACTACTCCTGCTATAAAATGAGGAATTTCTGTAAGAAATAAAGGAAATTATTTTAAATGAAAGGACAAGGTAATCTCTTTAAAGAAGTGAGTGTTGTGAAAACATAAGGGAGGAAGGAAATGGAAGATGAGGACAGTAATCCAATTCAAAAAGATTAAAAGATAAAGATCTGTAACATCCATCTCTGAGGCATGAAAGACCCGTGAGATATTCCACTTTTCAAAAGCACCAATGTAGAGTATAAAAAATTAACCACAACCCACAGAGCCCCATTATGTAGCCAGTTTTCTACCTATTTACAGAAGGTAGCATTCTAAATCTAACACATGAGTATTGTGGGACTCCGTGTGGAAACCTTGTCAGTGTCAAGGTAAATGATGGTCACTGCTCTCCTCTAGTCCACAGATCTAGTCGTTTTATCATAGAAGGCAAACAGGTTGGTCAGGGATGGTTTAGCTTTTGTAAATCCATGTTGACTGTTCTCAGTTACCTTCTCCTTCATGCATCCAGAAACGTGTTCCAAAAGGACTTGCTACATGGTTTTCCAATGGACAGAAGAAAACCTGATCAGCTTATAGTTCTCTAGCTTTTGTGGAATATTTTAAAGATGAATGCAACATTTGCCTTTCTCCAGGTACATGTGATTTGCCCAAATTTTCTTGACCATTCAGAGATAATAGTGATCACCCTTGCAAGAATGGCCATGGCCATCAGATGAACCACATAAAGTATTATGGACTTGTATGGGTCAAGATGCCTCAAGGAATCCTTGGCTCAATCCTCATCCACTGCTGGTAGCTGTCCTCCTTGAACCCTTTCACTAAAGACAGAGCCTTGAGAAGACTTGGTGAAGACTGAGGAAAACAAGTCATTGAACATCTCAGTCTTATCTGTCACTAAATCATGCATCCCATTCAGCAACAGGCCACATTTTCCTTGATCAACCTTCTGCTATTAATGAAGTGTTAGGGGACCTTGTTACCCTTGATATCCCTTCCAAGTCTCAATTCCAGTTGAGTGTTGGCCTTCTTGACAACTCTCCTTACGTACTCATGCAACGATTCTAAATTCCTCTTTTCTAGTCTCCTTTCCTTCAACCTCCTGTGTACTCTCTTTTCACATCAGAGCTCCACTATAATTTCCTTGGTTAGCCAAACCAGACTATTGATACATCTACTTCTTTCCCTGTTCTTGCACTTGGACGATGCTGTACTTAAAGGCCTGCCACCTTTTCAGAGCTCCCTTGACCTTCTCATCTGCTTCACATGGGATCCTACCTATCAGTTATACCTATCAGTCATACCTATCAGTTTCCTGAATAAGCTAAAATCTGCAATCATGAAGTCTGTACTATGTTACATGCCAGCCTCGCTTCCCTCAGGATTTTGAACTCCACCATTTCATGTTAACTGCAGCCAAAGGTGCCATTAATTACCACATTCAAAACCAATTCTTGCTTGCTAGTGAACAGCAGGTCCAGCTGTGTGTCGCTCTTAGTTGTCCTCTATCAAGGACTCATCCCCAGCACCCTCCAGAAAACTTGATGGCATGCATCCCACATTGTTGCACTTCCAGAGGAAGTCAGAAAAGTTAAAGACACCCATGAGAACTAGGGTTTGTTTCAGATACTTCCTCAAATTGTTTAAAGAATGCTTCTTCCTTTCCCTCAACCTGTATGGGTGGTCTGTACAAATTCTCACCATGATGTCACCATTGCTGGACTCTCCTCTCATTCTGTTCTGCAAGTTATCAACCAGACTATCATCCATCCTG